>NC_089759.1:8564156-8591656 GCF_040412425.1 Macrobrachium rosenbergii | reverse complement strand
ATGCACATATAAATACAGGTTGAATGCCGTTGAAACAGCAATTGTTTTTAATAATACGGCTCTAGAAGAGGGACTCCTCCCAAATAATAATAATTATTATTATTATTACTACCATGAATCTATACAGTTACAACAGTCGCCTACGTAATATGTAAATAATAATAATAATAATAATAATAATAATAATAATAAATATTATTATTATTAGACTTTGGCAGCAGACCCTCTTTTAAACAGGTGTTATTGAATATTATTGCTGCTTCAGCTGCATTCATTTTATATAAGACTTTTTTATTTTCCTTATTGCCCACGTCTCTTGATTGGAGGTGCGTGCTAACAGCTCGCCTATATTTGTCATTTCATGGGGGAAAAGTAAAAAATCTGGATTCTGCTTTTTATATATTCTATACAGTTAGAATATTATAACTTATGCAGTTGCTTATACACTTGTTGCCGCGACGTTTCGACAGACTCTTGTGTCATTCTCCAGCGGGAGCTAGTAGAGTACTGGCAGATCGCATAGCATAGGTCCTTCCGAATTTATACACGGGCTTCAGCGAGGGGAGTCATGGATGGCGAATTTTGATTGGTTGCAGTCGGCGAACTTCAAGCCACATTTCCGCGCCGAAGCTCGAGCCTGACTGATCTTCACAAACTGGGAATGTTACTCATTTCAGCGTTCCCATTGGCCTGCCGTTGCGTGACGTCATGCTGACTGACATCATCGGTAGTTTGGCTGCTAATGGGTGGGCAGAGGATGAATGACGTCATTATTTCCTCTCCCTCTCTCGTAGTTGGGGGGGGGGGTGTTGTCTCAAAGGGTGCCTCACTCTTCAGGGGGGGTCTCCATTCTCAGGGTTGTCATGTTCAGGTATTTGTTGGATTTGGTGGTTGTTTGGGATTGCTCTTCTCAAATTCGTGGGCAGGAGCAATGCCTCCTGCATCGTGTTCATTGTGGGCTTTTTCTCGGCAATAAAGAGCGCCTCTAGCAGGCGCAGATGTCGAGGGTCGGCGGCTCTCCCAATTATACTTATATTTCGTATAATACTGTCATGGGAGATGGAAGTATTGTGGGTGGCACGGGTGTGGTTCATGATGGCACCTTCCTGGGTGTGGCAGGAGATCATCTTTGACAGACGCATCGAGGTTATTTCAATATAAACGCCGGGGCATCCTCGGACAGGACATACAAATTGGTAGACCATGTCCTTCTGCTTGAGCGGGGTCTCTTGCTGACGGAGAGGGGTTATTCTTCATCACGAGATCACGGGTGCGGCGGTTCTTGTATTAAATTACTAGATTTATCTTCTTATTATCTTCTGCCGGGATGACGTTCTCCATGACAATTTTCTTCATGGAGCTCTCGTCCTCACAGTACTGGGGATGCATACGGGCCTTGTAATATATCTTGATGTCATCCTGGGAGCCAGTTTGTGTGCTCTCACCGCTGTACCATTTTTCCCGGGCAGTTTGGATTTCCTTGTTGATGAGTTTGTTGGTGAAAACATTATTCACCAACATTTGTGCAGCACGTTCAAATTCCTTGTTAGTGTCTTGCCAGGTGGAGCAGTGGGAGAGGGCCCTTCTAATGAAGGTCCTGACTGTCTTATTCTTAAGGGCACTCGCTATCTCCGTTCAAGCATAGTCCGAAATTGGTGGATTTCATGTAGACTGATGTCTTCAAGTTCCGCTCCATCTTTGTGACTATAACGTCGAGGAAGGGGAGCTGGTCGTCTGTGCTGAACGCGACAGTGTAGTTCAGCACACTACATTGCTGGAACGCCTGACGAAGGGCATCAACCTCCTCCTCGCTGTCTGCTTGGACGAAGACGTCGTCGATATATCGTGCATATTTCTTCGGCTGCTGGATTCTGTCGAAAACACGTTCTTCTATAGTGCCCATGTAAAAATTTGCGAAGAGGACGCCCAATGTAGAGCCCATCGCAATGCCATCCAAGCAGACAGCGAGGAGGAGATTGATGCCCTTCGTCAGGCGTTCCAGCAATGTAGTGTGCTAAACTACTCTGTCGAGTTCAGCACAGACGACCGGCTCCCCTTCCTCAACGTTATGGTCACGAAGAGGGAGCGGAACTTGAAGACATCAGTCTACATGAAATCCACCAATTTGGGACTATCCTTGAACGGAGATAGCAAGTGCCCTGCTAGGTTTAAGAGTACGACGGTCAGGACCTTCATTAGAAGGACCCCTCCCACTGCTCAACCTGGCGAGACACTAACAAGGAATTTGAACGTGCTGCACAAATGTTGGTGAATAATGGTTTCATCAACAAACTCATCAACAAGGAAATCCAAACTGCCCGGGAAAAATGGTATTGCAGTGAGAGCGCACAACCTGCCGCCCAGGATGACATCAAGATATATTACAAGGCCCGTATGCATCCCCAGTACCGCGAGGACGAGAGCTCCATGAAGAAAAGCAGAATCCAGATTTTTACTTTTCCCCCATGAAATGACAAATATGGGTGAGCTGTTGGCACGCACCTCCAATGAAGAGAAGTCCGCAATAAGGAAAATAGAAAAAGTCTTCTATAGAATAAATGCAGCTGAAGCACCAATAATATTCGGTAAAACCTATTATTATTATTATTATTATTATTATTATTATTATTATTATTATTATTATTATTATTATTATTACACGTCTTAACAATGATAAACCTCGGACTTTGCATAGCGCCATTCCTCAACAGAACAAGAGGCCCCTAGGGAAATTCTCCAGAGCAAATCTTAGGTGCAATTTATCAAAAGCAAAATTCCGGAGGGATGATTAAGTTGAAAAATTATCCCGGTAATTCATCGTTACCACAATCTCTTTGAAAGTGACGAATGAAAAAGCTCTGTAGAATGATTAATCATGTTACCTCCCCCCCCCCCCTCTCAGGGCGATCAATAGCACTTTCAAGTAACTGCAATAATTTCGGTTTGCCCTTTGAGGTTTTGGGACGAGATAATTAGGTAAACATTTACTGAATGGGGGTTCAGTGCAGCTCATTATTGCTTCCTTGACTTTTATTTTGTGATGACAATATTCTTCGCCGTTTTGTAAAAACACCGAGAGTTCCCTTTCTTATCAATCACTGAATGATGTATATTTTTGGGAGTTATTTTTTCATATTATTATTATTACATAATATTCTGCAGCAAGAATGGTAGAGTTCTAATATTTCTCTAGTTATCAGAGAATATATTAATAAAGATATTGCGTATGAATATCAGTGAAACAGAAAGCCACATACAATCATAAAAATATGGAATTGCTTTTGGATGCAAAGGCTGACAAAGTCTGGAAATTTTTCAGTCAGCCGATGAAGGTATCAAACTTAGAGAGAGAGAGAGAGAGAGAGAGAGAGAGAGAGAGAGAGAGAGAGAGAGAGAGAGAGAGAGAGGTTGGATTTTAAACGATATTGTACTTGATATTGATAAGGACAATCTAAATGGCCTTAATAATCGCTGAAAGGCATATTTATATATGCCGTTTTTATATTTTACACTTACAGTACATTAAAGTAAATGTATCTCTTGGATTTACTCTTAACTGATATATAACAGTTATGAAAGGATAATTTTATGTAATGTCTTTTGAGATTTCGTAATTTTTGGTCATATTTAGCACCATGTCGTTGGTGGAAAGTAAGCTGTTAATTAAGTTGCAGTCGTTCTGTTTATTCCGTGATGACTGATACCCAGCCGCAGACAGAATAAGTTGGTTTAACAATTCCCAAAATAGTAATATCTATATTTGCTCTATTTGCTTTCATCTGAAGAATAAGTTGAAATTTCGTCCTCAATGGAATGTACCATAAGTGGCTTCGGGACATGTACCTAGTGTTCTGTTAAACTACAACCCTGGGTCTTTAAGCCCCGTACACACTATGCATCATGTATCAGCCACGTGATGCAGTAGTTGTGTTGAATAAAATTACTAGCGGCCAAACTGTACTGCAACACTGCTCACTTGTTCTCGCGTGATAGATGTGGTGAAAATAAATGCTTATAAATGGCAGATGAGGTTCCCCACAAGAGACGAATAGCGTCAGATTCTCAGTTCCCTTAAATGGCTAGAAAATAATAACATTCCCACTACTCTGCACAGTGTGAAAGTCATAAAACAGCCGTGGTGTAGGGTTTGTAACCCCACATCGTGTATTTCTATGCATCTTCCTGGTTTAAATGTATATTAATGTGGTGCAGAAGATAAGGAATGTATGATAGCTGATGGGTTTAAGAAGGGAAGCTGCTTGGTTTGGCACTGAGTGAGATAGAGGTGTAAAAAAGGCATTTTGTGCTGGAATGGTAAGGATAAAGGGTCAGTTTGTTGAGGATAGCTGAAAGTGTACAGCTTGGGAAGTTGTATTGATTGTGGAATCAATGAAACTTTGGGCAGGGATTAAGAGTACATATGTGTTAGTATGAAGATTGTATGGGGTAAGATTGAGCCTGGCAAAAGGGAAAATTCTAGTAGAGAATGTATGTGGGCCAGGATTGAAAGAGAATTAGATTACAAGAGTTTCTTGAAGAGTTTGAATCTGTGCATTGCAGGTTTTTAAAGCATGCCAGTGCACAAATAGGTAAATGAGAAAGAGATGGCATATTGGAAAGGCAAAGCCCTTGGGGTACATGAGATAAGAGCCTGTAGAAATATGTTCTGAAAGAAATTCGTTAGAAAACGATTTTCAAGGAAAAATATTTACAAAATATACTTTTGAGAGAGAAAATGAACTTCTTACTACTTTTTTTTTTTCAAGATAAAGTCAGTCGGCAGTGAGTGACTTTAGGTTTAGGAAAAGGGAATAAGAGTGGTGAAAAGAGGAAATGAGAAACTTAATGGAAAAAGAAATTGCAAGACAGATTGGAAGACTGCAGGAATACAGGAGGATAGATCAGCTCCTCAGGAGGAAGATGAGAGAAAGAAAGAGAAGTCTCGTAAGGAAAATTAGAAGAAAGGGAGTAAGGACTTCAGCAGGAAAAATAACTTGTGAAAGAAAGTAAATGCAGATAAGGTTAATGAGCAAATGGATCTCAGAATAAAAATGCAATTCAATGAAATGTACAGTGTTGGTCCTTGTCCATTCAAGGGGTTTGGCGGGTGGTGGTGATTGAGCCATCGGCGCTGGAGCTGAGCTGACATCCTACCACTCTGATGATGCATCACTGAGCAGACTTTTGAAATAGCTCCAGCCCATCAACACATTGGTGATGCGGCTTCGTGTTGAAAAAGTGGTTTTTCAACACATCTGTTCAACACTGCGTGCATCATGGTGCACAGTGTGTACGGGGCTTTACACAAAGCACTGTAAAGTGTAAAGAGTACGTAAAATGAAGTATTTCTTTTAGCAGGATGTAATAAATCCTAACATTAGTTATCAATAAAAAATGCTCATTTGAAAACAATGTCCTTCCATTACATCCTCTTTCTAAGTTCCACTCAATTTCTTTGACAATTATAGATAAACTACCCACCAGACACTTCGATACTAGCAAGAGCTAGTATAAAGTTGTAAGAATTGTAAGAATAAAATATGCAGGCAGATAACTGGTTTAAATTAATTAGGTGAACTGACATGCAAATCTTTGTTTTTTTCTCTTTCCAGTCTCTTGTTATTGAATAAAAGTTTATTTGAAAGATTTATGCCTGTGTGTGTGTGTGTGTGTGTGTACATATACAGTAGGTATGTATATATTAATCGGTCCTTTTCTCGCGATGGAGTTTATATAGATGATATAGATTCTATAGTTGTGACCTGTTACATAAACCAAGAAATGGATGCATAAAACTAAAAAAAAAAACTGAATGTGAAAAGAAAAACATTCATGTCATCATGCAAGGAATGACACGGGAATCCTGGCTTTGGAAATAAAAGATAAATCCTTGAAACACAACGAAAAAAAAAAAAAAACTTTGTTTTAACATCGGCACGAATTTTATTTATTCCATTCGCGTCATTCTGCTTATTTTCCAAGTAATTCTTTTCAGTAGGAACAGCAATATCGTTTCACCATTTCTCTGTCTCTCAGTATTTTAACGTTCAATGATACGAATCGCTATTTTAGCTTTATAAATGTGTATATAAATAAGAGTGGAGCTCAGTGATAGGCGGAAAATGCTATCAACAGGAGTCACGATCACACACCCAATGGCATTTGTCAAGATCTTAGTTTTCCTTCATTCCATGTCTAGATTTGGAAAGGTAGAACTTCAGTAATGGATGTTTAGATAGAACAGTATGAAATTATTTTGATTAAAGTGCACCAGTTATGTTGATTTCATTAAAAACTAGCCACCGAAAGAGACGCCGTGCTTACAATGATCAGGATATCGAAAATTAGATTATCTTCTCGAAATGTTACTGTGAAAATATTTGGACGCCATTCTTGATTAAGATTTAGTCATTCTGACTAAAATACAAGATGCTATTTGCAGGCTTCAATGTCACTTCAAGGCTTCGAGGACGATTCCATAATAAAGGTTGCTTTGTGCTACTTGATATCCGTAGGGTCGAGATTGCCTTGTTCACCCTCTTTTACATTACAGTCGTGTTTTACCTTAAGGGTACACTAGCACACACATATATGTGTGTGTATATATATATATATATATATATATATATATATATATATATATATATATATATATATATATATATATATAAATATATATATTTATACATCCTGTAGTTACTGCAGAAAATGGCCAGCAAATAATGGTATAGAATAATTGTTCTTAATGTTGAGAAATGGCATCAATATTTTTTACTTCGTAATTATTGCACACCACAAAAATTCAATAATTATACAAATACAAAGGTACTATTTCTCCTTTTTGACTTCAAATTAAGTTGTCGTACAATCATTTTTCAGTTTTACAACAATTTTTGGGACATAAAAGTTGCATTTTGCTCTAAGAAGAAAAAAAAGAGCAGCCTCCTGGAACGCTTTAGAATTCTTGTGGTCACAGTTCTTGGTGGGTCAACACTCAGATGAATAGTTAAGATTAAACAAACATTCATAAGAGAAGGCCTAAACAAACACGCTTATTGACATTGCTTAGGTATGGCAAGAAAAGTGGGCGTGTTTTTGGTCACTTGTTGAGTTTCCCTCCTTGCTTCAAATTAATGTTTCTTTTTTCGTCGAGGTAAAGCTGGACTTGTTGGGAAGAAAACAAAGTTACAAAGTTGATATTTAGTGCGTAGAATCTAAATAAAATTTTTGTTTACAGAAAAATGTCAGATACAAAAAAAAAAAAAATATCTCTTGTACGAGTTTTAACGAGAGAAAGTAATAGTGGCTGCCATTCATTGCACTGAAGCATTGTTAGAAAAATCAGGACATTAAGCACTTAGAAGTTACTGGACATTAATCTCACTTGCCAAAGAATGTAAACTATTTTAGGAAGATGTCGGTTTTAATTTTTTTCTGCACTCTGCAAACGCTGCAGTGTGAACTTGTGTACTTGGTTTTTATGCTCTTGTTTACGTTCTTTCCTGAGTATGAGCAGGTTGAATAGCACCTTTTTCAAGCCAGCTCTCAAGAAAATGGATAACAAAAATAAACATGTAAAAAGTGCGCCGAAGTTTCTTCGGCGCAATCGAGTTTTCTGTGCAGCCGAGACCGCCGAAAGACAGATCTGTTTTCTGTGGCCTTGATTATAGGCCACCGAAAACAGGTGGTCGCGGTATAATGCTGTGTGAGCCGCGCCTCATGAAACTTTAACCACGGCCCGGTGGTGCCCTATCCTACATCGTTGCCAGAAGCACGATTACGGCTAAATTTAACCTTAAATGAAATAAAAACTACTGAGGCTAGAGGGCTGCAATTTGGTATGTTTGATGGTTGGAGGGTGGATGATCAACATACCAATTTGCTGCCTCTAGCCTCGTAATTTTTAAGATGCGAGGCGGACTGAAAAAAGTGTGGACGGAAAGACAAAGCCGGCACGATAGTTTTCTTTTACATAAAACTAAAATGTAAACTTGAATTCTTGGATGTGCGAAACCTCATGTAAAATTTACTGACTGAATTAATAACTCTCTTACACATTAAATTAAATAAATGGAGAACGAGATAACAGGAACAGATACTAGACTAATGATTTAAAGGAGATTGCTTGTGTGCAGGCAATGTCTATAAGGGCATAAATAGGTTTGTAGCCAGTGAAACATTTTAATGTTTAGTTTGTATACGTTGATTCAACCCTCTAAGATAATTGTAGCAGTAACAACAATTTCACTTCTCTTTGAAGCCACCTTACGATAAGAAGAGGCTTATTGGCTCAATAATAATAATAATAATAATAATAATAATAATAATAATAATAAAAGAGACACGCTGAAAAAAAAAACATTTTTTCATCTCGGTCGCCAAGGTTTTGGAACAGTCCATTAGATAAGGAAAGGGATTCTGCGGTGGAGTGAAAGGGGCTGATTTAAATCGCGACATTTATTGGGGAGACGAATGGGTCTCTCCAAACGAATAAAGGGAGCCATTAATTCAGCAGAGAGAGAGAGAGAGAGGGCGGTATATGGAAATTTGGTGGTAATTAATGCAGGGTTACGGGAAGTATTGGAAAGTGGAAGGGTGAAGGTTTTGATTGGCTGGGCATAGATCTCGGATGAGTGAACATCTTATTGGTATAGCATATAGCATGAAAGAATCAATTTCATTTTTAGAAGGATATATATACTAATATATATATATATATATATATATATATATATATATATATATATATATATATATATATATATATATATATATATATATATATATATATATATATATATATATATATGAATGTCTTTTACTGTAATATAACAGTATAATGTGAAAATAAAAAGTTGAAGCTTTCAAATATTTACAAATATTCTGTACTGTTCTCTTAAGCTGTCATTGAGTGAAAGATTAAGATAGTCACATCAAACCATGGGTTGGCTGCCTAAGATTTGCAGATGCTCAAACTTTCTAGAACTTCCCGGTAAAAGGTTTGGTTAACAGTGGTCCCTTGAGGTACAAACTCTTTGTGGATGACCGCTTTTGCATCGAAAAACACAAAGGCCCATAAAACACTATGAACGTTTCAGCCACAGAAGGAATTGCTGGAAATATATGGTTGAAATGTTCATACAGTGTTTTATGGTCCTTTTATTTTCATACACACACACACACACACACACACACACACACACACACACACACATATATATATATATATATATATATATATATATATATATATATATATATATATATATATATATATATATATATATATATATTTATACACTACGTTTCTCAGGCCCTCACAACAGTTTTTTCCTCTGGATATATATATGCAGCATTTTGATTATGAAATAATTCAGACAAAGTAAATATTATTTATAAGTAATACATGTTCTTCAGAAAGAATATCCGTCTTCAGTCAGAGTAGAATGTCCCAATATACATTATAGGTCCGAAAATAACTTTGAGAGTTTGTAGTAGGAGGTATAGTTACATTAAACATAATTAAAGGACATTTTACTTGGAGTTACCCCACGTCTTTAAAGAAGAGTACATTCTACCAGAGGGACTTTGATTCCGGTAGTAGCTCCTAATAGAAGATTATTGTCCATGTGCTTTTATTAGGCGTCTGTACCGTAATCACTATATTTTCACAACTCCAGAGTTGGTCCCAATTCATCTGTAATATTTTTTCTCTCCCCCATCCTGCTTTCAAATCGTCAACCTTACTGATACTTTGACATTCATGTCAGTCATCAAAAACTCTTCGTTTTATATAATATACACATGGTCCGGTTGACTTCTGTATCTAGTTAAGATCAATATAAAAACAAGTAAAAAATGCGACGAAGTTTCTTCGGCGCAGTCGAGTTTTCTCTACAGCCGCTACAGCGTATAATCAAGGCCACCGAAAATAGATCTATCTTTCGGTGTTTTCGTTATAATGCTGTCTGAGCCGCGGCCCATGAAACTCTAACCAGTGCCCGGTGGTGACCTATCCTGCTGAGGCTAGAAGGCTGCAGTTTATTGTTTGATGGTGATTGGAGGGTGGATGATCAATATACCAATTTGCAGCCCTCTAGCGTCAGTAGTTTTTAAGATCTGAGGGTGGACAGAACAAAGTGCTGACAAAAAAGTGCGGACGGACAGACAAAGCCGGCACAATAGTTTTCTTTTCAGAAAACTAAAATGTAAAAAAAAAGATTATACTCTGCTCTGTTGAGAAATCAAAACTTAGGATGTAATTGAGATTAATTGGAAGCTCACGTCATTTAAGTGAAAAACCTTTAGTTTTGGTATTGTTTTCAGTATATGGTAACTTGGTAAGACTTTATTTGAAATAGATTTATTAAAGTAGAGAGAGAGAGGAGAATGATTTACTGTCGCTTAAAATAGCTCTGTATAAAAGCAAAAGAGAGAGTGGAGAATAAACAAATAAAAACAATAAAAGTAAACAAGAAAAAACTATCAGACAAGAAGCGAAGCAAGACAGCTAAGAAAAAACGAGAGAAATTTCCTTATAAAAAGCGGAAATATTTTGGAAACTTCCTCTGGGCATTCTCCAGATAACGCTTTGCCAACAGGCTTTCATTTTTGGCCAATTTATATTGAAAGCGCTCTAGATTCAACAAGTGGTTGTTGAGAAATAAAGGGAAAAGGAGGAAGGATCAGAGAGAGAGAGAGAGGTGATAACTTTTTTTTTTTATTATTAATTTTGAATATTGATTACCACAGTGTCTTGGGGACGAGTGCAAGAATCTATCTAGACAGCAAAATCCATTGGTTCACGAGAGCACCGCAAGATGTCTCAAGTGCTCTCCCTTACAATAGAACGTTAAATCTTTCGCCATCCTCCTATTAACTTGTTTTTTTTTTTTTTTGGGTGGGGGGATCGTTTACAGAGCGAAGCAATATAACCAAAAAATATAGGTCAGAAAAAGGTTTCGTCTGAATAGTTGTTAGGTAGAGATTATGAATAACAGCGAAGTTCATAATTAGGTGGGTTGTATACACAGGGTAACTCAAGGCAACGCAGGCGAAAAATTTGCAGTTTACCCAGCTTTGTAATACTGTGGTTTGGGTAAATAATTCCTTCGTTTTCTCTTTGTTGAATTATGAAAGACACCACCCTGGGAGTACTCTTAAATTATTTGGGAATAGTCAGTTTTGAGAGATAACTTGAATTTGAAAATAGCTGCAATACTTGAACTTAATACATGCCTGGACGTTCGGAAGGATAATCCGTCATTTGCTGACTGCTGGGTTGTTTACAGACCGTGACGGGATTAATTATCCACAAGACCAGGAGCTGACCGCATGCATCGAAAGATTCGTTACAGAAATGAAGGACAATCCTTCAGAAGCTGTGGGTCTTCAAATTCGCTTGTGGTAATTTTCAGAATCCCGTCCACTTTTTTAGCATTCAGTGTTGATCACAGTAGTAAACAGTTGTGGTAGAAACTTGATAGAAAATTTGAAAGTGTTTGCAAGAGGAGAAAGTAAAATGCAATTATGAGGAAGGATACACTTTTGAGAATATGCAGAAGCCAGTAACATGAGGTAAAAAACGGATGAGTGGTGCAAAGATGAAAGTGGTTGATCCAATAATTATTTGGCAGTAAATTTAATGGACGATGGTTTATGAGACAAGAGGTGGGTTACAGACTAACGTAGTTTGTCCAGAATAATGGAAAACGCCTTGAATTAACTATGTAAGACATTTCTCCTTCATGGATGGTAGATATGAATTCAAGAAAAAAGGTTAAACGTGCTGACATGAACTGTTTGAGAAGTGTATGCGGCATAAAAAGAATTTGTAATATGAGAAATATGGAGGTATTCAGAAGAGGAAAAGTAATTAGCGTAGTGATAAATTAGAATATTTTAAGATGGTTTGGTCTTGTGGAAAGAACAGAGGATGATACGCTGATGAAAGGAGTATGATTCATGAGTGTGAGAGGGAAGGAGGAGAGGAAGACTTATAAAAGATGATGGGTAGATTGAATGAAAGTATTGGAATGAAACGCATTAATGTCCAGAATGTTTCCAAGATAAGGGTGGACGGCGTAATGTATATGTGGGTTTGATACACTGTTGATGAGGTTTCTGCTTAAGCAGTGACCATTGTGTTGTTTTTCAACTGGAGCCAAATGTGTTGGGGAAACGGATTGACGTTATATATATATATATATATATATATATATATATATATATATATATATATATATATATATATATATATATATATATATATATATATTTATATATACTCTATATATATATTTATTTATAAACCAAGCACCCTTTCCACTAAGAATTGCTGTTGGTTCTAGACAACTATCCCCTACACCAAATAGGACCCACATCAGTCTACTAGTCACCAGTATCACAACAAAATTTTAACTAAAAATATATACGCGCGCTTGTGTCTATTGATACAAAATTACTTTCACAGTATATGCGAGAGAGGATTAACGTCCTGGACTATTAACGTCATCGACATTTAAGCTTTTATGACTGTAACGATGCCAAAATTAAACCTATCTTATTATTCCGAAGTTAAATCCAGCCTGTCGCATTATGCAAATCCCTGGCAAATGTATTTGGCTATTCCCACCTATAAATGACAATTTGCTTAATGTCTCTGGATGACGGATGCATAGTATATTTGGCCTCTGCTTTTGGATCCCATGCTAATGTTGAGCCGAACGAGAGATGAATGCAAATTTGACTCACCCCGCGCGAAATACTGATAAGCGCTGAAATAATTCAGTTCGGGGTTCGTTATTGAACACCTGTGGTAATGGCGGTGGCCGAGTCATTTATATATCTGTTATGATAATGTCTGCGATCAAGAGTTGCAGTTCTGGGTAATACGCTCTTCTGTATGGGGCTGTTTTAGCCCTTTCTGATGTAATGGAATTTAAGCTAGGTATCGGTTCTCCGTTATATTATACTGAAAATAAATGAGTTTTAAGCAGTCATACGAAACAGAAATAGAGCTTCATATACCAAAATTTCAAAATTATCCTAGAGATGAAAGTGTCTCACAAACAAATGTACTTTTAGGAAAACAACTTTCATTTCATTTTCATTTTTCATTTAGACGGAGGTAGTTAACAACATCGTTGTGAAAACAAAAGTAACTCTTATATTAAATATCTTGGATCAGAAAACTTGGTTGGAAATTTAGATTTCTGATATTTTAGGGCGAAATGAAGCAAGTAGAGAGAAAGTGCATTTTTCTCATACGGTTGTTACTACTGTAATATTATCAAAGACATGCTGTCTTTGATAATTGCCATAATTTTTCATTTGATCTGATCAGCAAAATCATTATTAGTTGTTTTCTTAAGGCTTTGTCATTATCATCATAAGAATTACAAGGAATTTGATCTGGTTTTACAGTGTTGATTGTAACCCTCCTACTAACTGCCAATAGGGGAGGAGAATTAGTGCAATAAGGAAAAAAACAGGGAGGCTGGGAAGATTTTATTCAAGCTTATGTGATAAAATACATAATTTTCACTCTCCCCCCACCTCCAGAAAAGACAAAATCATATGTGTGTGTGTGTATGTGTGTGTGTGTGTGTGTGTGTGTGTGTGTGGGAATATCTTGCTTAGGACTTTCTTTGAGTAACTATGTAAAGAAAAAATACTTAGAAAAAATGATAACTTTAAACACTGTTTCAGGTACCTGATGAATAGTGGTTAAATATTAAGTAATATTTGAGTACTCATGGATTTTACAGTTATCCAACAACCTATTGTTCCCCGTTTTTTCCGCATGGCCAAAATCATCTAAGAATATTCTGATCCATCTGCTCACCAGCACTCATCATTTTACGAACTACAAGTTTCCAAATTTCTCACCTTTTATCTTTCTCTTGCATTCGACATACTTCATTGCTATAAAGGAAAGTTGTCTCAACACTCCACATTATATATATATATATATATATATATATATATATATATATATATATATATATGTGTGTGTGTGTGTGTGTGTGTGTGTGTGTGTGTGTGTGTGTGTGTGTGCGTAAAATATTGTGCGTTAAGTCTAGCCAAAGTTATGTCATAAACAACCAATTCAAATTAATATAAAATTTATTAAAAGATATTAGTGACTAATCATTTATATACCTCGCCCCTCGTAATATATATATATATACTGTATATATATATATATGTATATATATATTATATATATATATATATATATATATATATATTTCAGAAAATATGGCTGCTACAATTTTAAAGGACACATATATGCATTTCATAGCTTCAATGCTTTAAGATGTGATGAAAGAATTTATGGAGTCAGATGGAAGTAGGTCGAGAGACTCGAGGTAAAATCTTTGTGTTCAACAAATAGTTTGATTCCTCAGCAATATTGACAGTCAGGTGATCTTCCGAAGTGTTATGTATATTCGTGAGTACGTGCGTTAATTTGATCTAGATTACGCCAAAATCTGCCCTAAAAGTGAGTTTGATCGTTCATTAACGGGATAGAACTGCAGTTGTCTAGACGTAGCTTTGGAGAGGATCCAGGCTTTAAATCGGCAGATAAGGTAGACTTTGAAATCTCTGTTTTTATAGGGAGAAAATTGAACTTGTGATTTTTTACCATGATTTTCTAATCATTATGAACTTTTGAACTGGTGTGGGAGATTTAATAGGAATATTCATACCTCTTTTATATTATTATTTTGTCATGTTACGTTTGCCATATCTTGGCTATGCATTTTACACTTTCCATTATTGTGTTTTGCATTTCATATATTTTTGGGAGTTTTCTATCATGTTTGATTCTTCCGACAGATGTCTGTGGACAGATGTCGGTGGACAGTGTGGACTGTTTCGAATAACATGTGGTAGACTGGTTTTGACATGACTAGTTATTGATTTGGGAGTATGTGTGAGTTTGGATATTTTCAGGCTATTAGCCATAGTGAGACTTCTTTAATCAGAAGTGTTTTGCAGTTTAGAGTTTAGTTATCTAACTCGATATTTCATTTATTATGCATTCTAATCTTTGCTTTGTTTTATTCATTTCTTGTTGGGTTATTTGAATAATAAACCTATTTTTGTAGAAACTATTGCGTTTCTTTAAATGGTCCATTTAGTTGATTTGGTGAGAATGAGTGCGATTCGGGTGGGTGAACTTGGAAAACGATGAGAGAGAGAGAGAGGCGATACAGAGAGAGAGAGAGAGAGAGGTGATACACGGTGAGAGAGAGAGAGAGAGAGAGAGAGAGAGAGAGAGAGAGAGAGAGAAAGAGGAGAAAAATAGATGTAAGTGTTGCCGTGAGCGAACGTTCATACGCCTCCGTTCCATGAATAAAGATCGTTGGAGCACGTTACGTACACCTTCAAAAAGGTGTTAATTCTGTCCTCGTTACAGAATAAATTGGTGGCAGCGGTGGGATGAATGAAATGGTTGGCAGCCGTGTCTGAAAAATTGGTGGCAGCATGATTTTAACGTCTTTAGTGATGGCGAAAGAGGGAGATTGCTAATAGACTAATTGGTAACGTTGATGCCCAAGGCATAGGCGACTTCACCTAAGAGCTAAGGCGACGGGTCAGTGTTGAATGACTGAGTAGGTCGTGATTACGTGTGAAATGCGGGGAACCTTTCCTTTTTTTTCCGTTTCTATTCGAGTACTGGGAGTGGGGAGTTGTGAAATAGATCTGGATGATCTCTAGAGCAATTTTGGGGTTAACAAAATACCCAAATAAGTGTGAATAGTGGCGATTGTGAGTTAATTACGCAAAGTGATGATTCAACTAGAAACGCGCTGGGTGTCTTTTTTTTGCTTCGCCGTCGAGTAGGTGACGTCACAGGTTAGCAAGTTGAGAGATAGGTACTTCGTTTTCTGTTTCAAAATTGGTAAGTACCCCATTCTCGTAAGTTGCGCAGAACGCCGTTTTCTATTCTTCTTTTAGAGGGGGTAACTTGTGCCTTTCTCTAGTGTTCTTTTGGTTTCTTTTTTTTTATGTTGTTACGCTCAGGGCGTGTGATTACTCACAAAATGCCGGACGATGCAGCAAGCACATCCCAATCAATTGTGGTGCATAAAGTGACGAACATTTTGTGTGGGAATTACAAATTTTAAAGGGTTAGTTGATGGAAAGCCAACCCAAAATATAGAAACTTTCATTGAGTCAGTGAACAATTATCTGAATTCCAAGAAAATTACGAATGGCGCTGACGCTTTAACAGAGGCTAAATCATTTCTGGATTTAGATAAAGGAGATATTGGGAAACGAGCACGCAGTTTCGGGTTCAGAAGGTGCAAAACTTGGAATGAACTGCAGAAATTTCTACGAGCTACTTATGGCGGAGTTCAACGTGAATGCGCAGTTCGGAATTTGCGAGAGTTTCTCAAAATAAAGAAAGGCAATGATTCACTAGTCACATACAGTGCGAATTTATTTGATGCAGTAGTTGAGTTAAAGAAATCTATAACAGGTTCTCCATGGGTAACTGGAAATAATATCTCCTTAGATAATTTTGAAAGATTGTTACACTTTGCTTGCCTTTTAACGTCGGTCCCAGATGTAATTGTAGATAGTTTTGATAAGAGAATTGATCAGGATACAGACGAATCCTTTTGTTTGCACAGATTAACAAAAATCTAGCAAAATGCCCGACACTGGACAGTAGTTTTGTACAGGAGGTGCAAAGATGTCAGCTGCGGTTTCCAAACCACAGAATAATGATAGTCGCTCGCATTCGGGAAATGATGCAACAGCGAAGACATGTGCACGAGTAGAATCGAAGAAAATTCCAGAGAGATCAGTCACAACGATACGTTGTTTTAATTGTGATAAAATAGGCCATAGTAAGTCAAATTGCAGAGTGAGATATTGTTTAGTTTGCAAATCTTCAGATCATGGATGGAGATTTTGCCCAGCCACGAAGAATAGAGATTATTCAGGAAGTCACGGGGAGGTTTTTCTAGATATGACAGGAGAATTCCACATGATGCAAGTTCTAGATACACAAAGGAACAGCAGAATTTTCACAAGATAAGTTCGAAAACGGACACAGGATAATGACTAATCAGGTCGTAGAATCACTAGAACCTAGGCCGATTGTACGTGGATTCTCTAATGGCAATGAAATTCATATTTTCATTGATTCTGGTAGCTCAGTTAACTTAGTAAATGCTGACCTTTTTCACTGAGGTTTCCAGAGTGCAAATTAGTCCCTTCTAGTGAGACAGTGTGTGATGTACAAGCGAGGAAACTGAATATTTTAGGTTCGTCATTTCTTACGCTTTGTATCGGTGGAAAGACAATAGTAGAATCATTTTTGGTCATAGAAGGATTAGCCTTAGGTGAAATGATTTTGCTAGGACACCCTTCTTGTATGCGACATAACATCAACATTCTTACGGGAGTTCAGGGGATTACAATAGGTGAGTCGGGTTGTTTTGTTCCATATATACACAGGAAGAAAACTTGTGAGAAACTTAAGACACAGTCTGAGACATGTGTAACACATTCATTAGAGAGTGAAGATATTCCGCAGAGATCTTTCAAAGGATTTTTGTTGGAAGATATTGAATTGCAACCGCGAGTTCCTACATTGGTTAAAGTGTCGCTGAAAGAGAAGAATTTTCCTTCTCAAGTGTGCGTTGTTGAGGGAACCGAGAAATTCAAAGACGTTGTGAGTACGGTGTCAGTGAATGAAATTTCAGTCGCAGGCGTGACTTCAGTAGAATTAGTTAGCTATCAAGACTCAGTAAAAAAAAATATCACAAGGGTACTTATGTAATTGATTTTGAAGAGTTTAATGAAGAGCATAAATTAGTGAGTTTTTGTGGAGACGGGAATATGTTTCTAACGAGGAGCAACAGTTCCGAAGTCAGGTTCTACATGAACACTTGGCTAAAGTTGATTATCCTGAGTATTCAGATAAAGTAGAGAAAGTGTTGAAAGAATATCTAGATATTATTGCTTTGAAGGGAGATAAATTAGGAGTTACAGATGTTTTAGAACATTCAATCCGCCTAGAAAAGGGTACAAATCCCATATATATTCCAGCATATCGAATTCCTTTTAAGATCAGGGAAGAAGTAGAAAAAGAAGTTCAGAAGTGGGAGTCGGAAGGCATTATTAGACCGTCCAATTCTCCGTTTAATTTTCCTTTGCTTGCAGTTCCTAAGAAAGACGGTAGTATCAGAGTTTGTGTAGATTTTCGTAAATTGAATGAAAAAACATGCCCAGATAGATATCCGGTAGCTTGTTTGCCTGATTTGTTTGTTGAGATCGGTGGCAAGAATATATATTCATCTATAGATCTGATGCAAGGGTTTTTACAGGTTCCCCTTTGTGAGAGTAGCCGTAAATATACAGCATTTTCGGTACCAAAGGGACATTACGAGTTTAATAGGATGCCTTTTGGATTACAAGGGTCCCCAATAACATTTACTAGACTGGTTAACACAGTACTTCATGGCTTGTTAGGAAAGTCGGTGTTTGTGTACATGGATGATATTCTCATATGCACAGATACAATTGAAGAACATCTAAAGGTGTTAAAAGAAGTCCTTAAGCGATTACGGTTCGCTGGGTTAAAGGTCAAATTGGCCAAATGTGAGTTTCTGAAGAGAAAAATTGTCTATTTAGGACATGTTATCTCTAAAGAGGAGTTAGAGTGAATGATGAGAAAGTTAAAGCCATTGTGAATTTTCCAGTTCCCAAAACCAGGAAACAGATTCGTTCGTTCCTAGGTATGTCGGGTTTCTTTCGCCGTTTTGTGCGGAATTTTTCTACAATAGCGTCGCCATTGACAGATTTGTTACGAGAAGACGTTAAGTTTGTTTGGGGTGATAGTCAACAATTAGCTTTTGAGAAGCTTAAGAACGCTTTGGTGAACCCACCAATTTTGAAGTTTCAGATTTTAGTCAACCGTTCACCTTAGTGACTGACGCGAGTCAGGAAGGTATAGGTGCGTGTTTGATGCAGAAATTTGAGGGGAAATTACACCCAATTGCTTTTATAGCAGAAAGTTCAAAACGCGTGGTAGTAACGAAAGGCTGATGTCAGTTGTGGACAAGGAGGCTTTCGCAGTCGTCTCTAGCCTTGTTCATTTTAAGATGTTGTTGTTGGGAAATAAAGTTGAGATTTTTACAGATCATCAACCGTTGTTAGAGCTTTTTAATAAGCCAAATTTGTCGCCCAAGAGAGCACGTTGGTTCCTAACATTGAGAGATTTTGATGCAAACCTCAAATACATTGAAGGTAAGCATAATGTAGTTGCAGATGCATTGAGCAGATACTTTCCGGTCGAGGATGAGGAAATACACACCGAATCCTGTGTGGGAGAAGAGAGTAAATATTTGGTGTCTAATGTCTCTGATATTAGTAGTTCTGAGAGATCGCATGTAGAGGACATACACGTTCCTACAGTGCATACTTGGGAGAAATAGTGAGTCGGCAGTCTCGGGAGAGATTGTTATTCGTGATAGTGAGAGTAACGCAGTGTGTTATATTACGGGTGAAAATGTCACTTGGGACATAGGCTTGCTGGAACAAAAGCAAGATGAAGATAAATTGTTGTCAGATGCTAAGGCATTTCTTAGGGAGTTTCACCGAAGAAAGGGTATAAGTTGCCTTTTTCTGGTCTAGAGTTGGAGAATAATTTATTGGTGAGGAAAGTTAAGTATAACTTGAAGTACTCGAAGCATGGGTGAGATTACACAAATCATCGTGCCAGAGAGTCTAGTACCACAAGTTCTAGACATTGTACATTGTAAATTTGGTTCTCCTCATTTGGGTGTAGACAAGACGTATGAAAACGTCAGGTCAAAGTTCTTTTGGAAAAATATGTTTTCCGCAGTAGAAGCCTTTGTGAAGAAGTGTGCTATTTGCAATGCGAATAAGCCAGCGACGACAGTGTCGTGTCGTTTGGGTTCATATCCCATACCACATAGGCCGTTTCAGAGAGTGCATATGGATATTCTGGGTAACTTCTCAGAGTCCGCTTATGGTTATAGACATTTATTAGTAGTTGTTGATGAGTTGACTCGCTTTGTCGAGATTTTCCCACTGAAATACAAATCAGCTGAGGAAGTTGCTATAGCGTTTTTAAGGGGATAATTTGTCGATATGGTGTTCCTGAATGTCTGATCACAGACAATGGTAGGGAGTTTATTAATAAGACTTTAGACGGTCTTGCTAATTTGTTGGGGATAAAGAAAGTATCTATAATCCCGTATAGACCTGAAGCGAATGGGTTGTGTGAGAGGGCGAATCGGAAAGTAATCGAAGCTTTGCGCATGACGGTGGGAGGTTCCGATACACATTGGGACAGATCTTTGGATGAAGTGCGATATAGTATCAATACTATGATGAATGACACAATTAAGATATCTCCAGCAGAAGCTTTGTATGGATACAAGTTGAAAGGACCTTTTGATTTGTTACCAGAGTGTGTTCAGGGTGATGTTACGGTCACTTCGTTGATAAATACAGCGAGAGAAAGATTTGCACGTATCAGTAAAGAACTTGAACTTAGTTCGCGTGCAATGGTAGAGAAAAGTAACGCGAAATCGAGGGGAGTAGCTTTTTCGATGGGTGATAGAGTGTTTGTTAAAGTGAATGTTCGGAATGATCTGAATTATAAGTTAAGTCCGAAGTTCCACGGACCTTTTGAGATTGTAGAGATCAAAAGAGGGGAATAGATTTGTAGTTAAAGATGTAAACACTGGAGTGACGAAATTGACCCATATTTCGAAGTTAAAGAAAGTTGGGATGTAATGGAACGTTTGTATATAGTTAGGGGGATAAGTGGGTTGATATTTGTATATATATGACATTTATTTTTTAAAATTTTTTTTGTCTCTTGTTCATTTTAGATTGTTTTTTTTTGGGGAGGTACTTGGTATATCGGACCGAACAAGTCTGATCTTTTCTTTCGGGTTGGGAGATCGTATTTGAGTATTTGGATTTTTTTTCCAGTTTCTTTTTTTGTTAAATGAAGAGAGCTGAGTTGTGAGTAATTGTAGTTGTTAAGATCGTGGGAGCGATTGCCATTACGTCAGTTGTTATTTTGTTGAGAGTTAGTTAGGTGTTGCGAAATATTTGCTAACCGGAGTAGAACTTTCATGTCTTTTACGAGATATGATACCTTTTAGTGTTTGGATAGAATTTTTTTTATGAGTGAGTTCCGTAGAGTTATTGTGCTTAATAGTGAGTTGACTGTGATTATTCTGAGATACAAACTTGGAATTAGTTCACATTGTGAGTGTTTGACTTTTGCATTAGTGGTTTTGTTTGGTTCAGTAACATGAAACCTTTTTGTTATTAGACCTTTTTCGAGTGTTTTTGGGAGACTCAGTAGTGACATGGGATAGAGTAGAGACCATGTTCATTTTGGGAGATCGATGTCAAGGTTCGGGAGTTGATTGTAAGACGAGTTGTACTTTAGTTAGAGAGAGTGTGTGTGTGACAGTAGTATTTTCCAGTTGCGAGTTGTGTCTGTGGGTGGTTGTGAATTATCATTAGTTCATAGACAGACTCCGACAGAATGTGACTTTAGACAGTTCCTGCGAGATTACCACATTGAGTCCACCAGTACTCTTCCTGCTGTGTTTTTACAAGGAGTATGCAGTTACAATGATGTGCCAGAGCAACAAGTCGACGACATTCGTTCATCGAGGGTCCGAGCAGTTCGATTCATCCTGCAGAATCCTGTCTACGGAATTTCTCGTACTTAGCCGTGCTGTATTCAACAGTTCCGAGAAGATAATTATGCGTCATACGCATAACGAGCATTTGGTAGTGGAGGTACCTACAACCAAGGTGCCAATGACGGTTCCACCGTTGGAAGACATTGACGATTCCGTGATGTTCCAGTATCAGGAATATATTATGCCGACAATTTTAATTGTCTTAATAGCTGTTTTACTGATAATTCTTGTTGTGGGGGTAGTAAAGCTTATTCGTGTTGGTAAGATTACATGTAAAGGCTCTAAGAACTCAACCCCAGTGACTTTGGAAGTGCGTCATGAGAGCAGTCCTTAAAGCTGCAGTGCAGTAGACATTGCTAATTGAGCATAGCTCTATTCTGTTATGTTTTATACATATGTTTTTGTTTTAGTTTGCCGTTAAGGAGAGCGAGACGCTCTTATGTGGTGGCCGAGCTCTATTTCAGAAAATATGGCTGCTACAATTTTAAAGGACACATATATGCATTTCATAGCTTCAATGCTTTAAGATGTGATGAAAGAATTTATGGAGTCAGATGGAAGTAGGTCGAGAGACTCGAGGTAAAATCTTTGTGTTCAACAAATAGTTTGATTCCTCAGCAATATTGACAGTCAGGTGATCTTCCGAAGTGTTATGTATATTCGTGAGTACGTGCGTTAATTTGATCTAGATTACGCCAAAATCTGCCCTAAAAGTGAGTTTGATCGTTCATTAACGGGATAGAACTGCAGTTGTCTAGACGTAGCTTTGGAGAGGATCCAGGCTTTAAATCGGCAGATAAGGTAGACTTTGAAATCTCTGTTTTTATAGGAGAAAATTGAACTTGTGATTTTTTACCATGATTTTCTAATCATTATGAACTTTTGAACTGGTGTGGGAGATTTAATAGGAATATTCATACCTCTTTTATATTATTATTTTGTCATGTTACGTTTGCCATATCTTGGCTATGCATTTTACACTTTCCATTATTGTGTTTTGCATTTCATATATTTTTGGGAGTTTTCTATCATGTTTGATTCTTCCGACAGATGTCTGTGGACAGATGTCGGTGGACAGTGTGGACTGTTTCGAATAACATGTGGTAGACTGGTTTTGACATGACTAGTTATTGATTTGGGGAGTATGTGTGAGTTTGGATATTTTCAGGCTATTAGCCATAGTGAGACTTCTTTAATCAGAAGTGTTTTGCAGTTTAGAGTTTAGTTATCTAACTCGATATTTCATTTATTATGCATTCTAATCTTTGCTTTGTTTTATTCATTTCTTGTTGGGTTATTTGAATAATAAACCTATTTTTGTAGAAACTATTGCGTTTCTTTAAATGGTCCATTTAGTTGATTTGGTGAGAATGAGTGCGATTCGGGTGGGTGAACTTCGGAAAACGATGAGAGAGAGAGAGAGAGGCGATACACAGAGAGAGAGAGAGAGGTGATACACGGTGAGAGAGAGAGAGAGAGAGAGAGAGAGAGAGAAGAAAGAGGAGAAAAATAGATGTAAGTGTTGCCGTGAGCGAACGTTCATACGCCTCCGTTCCATGAATAAAGATCGTTGGAGCACGTTACGTACACCTTCAAAAAGGTGTTAATTCTGTCCTCGTTACATATATATATATGTGTGTGTGTGTGTGTGTGTGTGTGTGTATGCCTATATTTATATGTATATATATATATATGCCAAAGTAACATAAAAACCAATTCAAAATAATATAAAATCTTTTAAAAAGATGTTAGTGATTAATCATTTATATAGATCGCCCTCGTTGCGTCTTTTTAACTGTTCATATTTCATCTACAAAACCATTCATAATAAAAAGAAATCCATAACACAGTTCGCAATAAATTGGGAAAGGAAAGGAATATCAGAAAATGTTTATTGAAATCGTAGCATGATATAGAAAAATTTCAAAGGAAATGTTAAAAGAAAAATTGATGTAAAAATTTTTTCTCGCGGATTTCCCTGGAAATTCAGTTACTCCTGTCGATACAATGTTATTACAGAGGATGTGACAGACATGAAAGTATATTCCACCCTCGATGTATGGGAATTGTAGAGAGAGAGAGAGAGAAAGATAGAAAGAGAGAGATAGAGAGAGAGAGAGAGAGAGAGAGAGAGAGAGAGAGAGATGAGGGAACAGATTACCGTATACTTAATGGAGTGTTTGGAGGAAAAGGAACCCGAAATGAAAGTTTTATTAGCTAAAATGATATTGGCTAATTCTGTATGAATAACCTGTTTACATACATGCATGCACACACATACACACACACACATGTGTGCTTGCGTGTTTGTGAACGTGTGTATGCAGGTATGTAACTTTAAATCTAATTTTTCTTGCAAAATATTGCTATCACTATACGGGCAATTAAACGCTGTAAGTTTTTTCAGCAAGCGATGCATGTTTGCTTTGTATTACGGAATGAACGCAGATAATGCTTCATTTGAGGGTGAAGAGTATAACAGTAATTATGACCCCACCGGAGAATAAACATTCAAAGTAACTTTAATGTTGTGGTACTGAGTTGCTTCCAACCATGCTTTATCAAAGCTCGATCTGATAACGTACATCTTTCCTGAGCTACAAGTAAAATTTATTACGGACCGATTTGTATTAAATAAAAAAAAAAAACACCGGGGATATTCGTCTTCCTCGGACTGTTGGTTGTTTTAAGTTTGGCTCTTAATATTTGACAAAATGTAATTAATTTTTAAATGCAAGTTCATTGTAGAGAGAGACAGAGAGAGAGAGAGAGAGAGGAGAGAGAATGAATGAACTCATTTCCATTCTTCTGACTCAGCTGCAAGCACCGCTTGGCATGAGAGCAGTTCAATACGTCGATAAATATCGAGTGTTTAGTGCGAAATCGCTGACAGAGGCGATAGGATCTTTGGATCTGGAAAGTCAGCCACCCCGTCTCCCACAAAGGGCTCCTATCCCCCCCCTCCCTTCAGGTCCTCTTAATCACACCCCAAACGCGTAAATCGCGGCATATCCAGACACTTGAGTCCTTTTGTGACTACCCACCCAGTTATGGAGTGGCCCAAGGAGGGTATCTTGAAGTTCAAATCACATAGCCGTTACGGAATTATAAGGGATGACGCATTACAAGAATTACGGATTTGTAATGTTCTTGAGCCTGGATTGGCTTCCTTCCTTTATTTCAGTTACTATCTCTCTTTCTGATCTCGCGGATCGTGGAGAGAGAGAGAGAGAGAGAGCATGATAAGATGTTTTGTCGTTTGCAACACCTAAAAAAAAATAGGACTGCGAGAAATTAAAACTTGGTACCTTCCACCTTGATAAAAGTGTTCGACAGATACTTTTTGCAGACGCCTGAGATTCATGTCGCAACACTAAAGTACTTTTCTTTATACTCAGCAATTTCAAAAGATTAGGTTTGCGTGCAGTCAAATGAAGATTTAGTTGATTGAAAATAATCAGTGTGGTGCATGTCTTAATTACAAAACTGCGCAGTTTTCAACATAACTGCCTCTTGATACTAAAGTTTGTAAAAGGAGAGTACGAGGACATATGAATATAACCATTTCTTATTTTTAAAAAGTAAAATAGTTAGAATTTACTAAATGTTTCCAAAGCGTTTCCAAACCCATGGCAAATAATCATGCAATGTTTCAGAATACACACAATGAATATTTACCGAGTGCTTCAAATGATGTTATGTTACGTAAGGCACATTTTCATTCTTCCCGGTTTTGGACAAAGTAAAATTACAGACGAGGTAATAGCGAGCAATAATATTTTATCAGCTTGCTGTTCTTGAATTATTGGTATGGTTACTTCAAGTAGGAAGACAGGCTGTACAACTCTGAGGGTTTATTACTTATATAGTAACAGTAGTAATATTGAAAGCTAGGAAGAACAATCACGTTCTTCGAAAATGTGTATTAAATAAAAGTCTTCTTTGTGAGTGTAAATCTTTGTATAATTTTTAAAATACACTTGAAATGACGATAACAATAATCCTCGTAAATATTAAGGATTTTAAGTGTATCTTTAATACTATACAAAGATTTACACTCTAGAAAACGGTCATATTTTATCCTTAGGAATAGTATTATTAATGGTAGTAGCATTGTAGATTGGATATTGATGATAATGTTGGCAGTTAAGAACTCTGGTAAATGTTTTAGATTTTATTTTGTTCGCGTAGTAATTCTCCTACTTATTATCCACTTTATTTTATCTTTGTGTGTCGTTAGAATTGAAGAATTCTAAACAACGTCAGTTTTTGCATATGGGGCTTTTGATAAACAATGGTGATTATAATGCTTTCTGTTGTATCATATGTAACTATTATTATTATTATTATTATTATTATTATTATTATTATTATTATTATTATTATTATTATTATTTGATTTGATTTTATTTTTTTTTTAATATACAGTCATTCTATTCGACTGGGTGGTTTTTGTAGTGTGGGGTTCCGGGTTGCATCCTGCCTCCTCAGGAGTCCATCACTTTTCTCACTATGTGCGCTGTTTCTAATAGCACACTTTTCTGCATGAGTCCTGGAGCTACTTCGGCATCTAGTTTTCCAGATTCCTTCTCAGGGATCTTGGGATCGTGCCTAATGTTCCTATGATTATGGGTACAATTTCCACTGGCATATTCCATATCCTTCTTATTTCGATTTTCGGGTTTTGATATTATTATTATTATTATTATTATTATTATTATTATTATTATTATTATTATTATTATTATTATTATACAGAAGAAGAAGAAGAATCCTGTCCATATGAAACAAGCTTCGATAGAATATGATATTCATTACAAAGAAATAACTGAGGGTAATATGAAATATACAGGAAGAATATTTCACTTATTAGAAATGAAAAAATAAATTGAAAGATTAATAAATAATTCATGATTTAATTTTCGCTTCGCCAGGTTTTGCTAACAGAATTTTTCCAGCTGACGGTCTCAGTCAGCCTTTTAATTTGTTGTTTCTTCTCCTGCCTTTTCAGTTGCCACGCAGGATTTCTTCATGATTTCGGTCTCTGGAAAATTTAGAGCTTGGAGCCCAGCTGCATTCTTCAAATATTCATCTGCTGACGTCTGTTCAGGGAAAAAACAATTGCCCAGTGGCGAGCTCCTCTTGACATTATGTCAAAATGGTAAGAATCTGTGTATGCATTGAACACAAATTTTAAGGCTGTAGGGAGATTTAATTTAATGAATTTATCTTGAGCAGGCTAGGTTTAAAAAATATATGCTTCAAATCACTAATTTGTGGGGTTTATCACGATTCTGATTTTTTAACATTTTTCCAAAGTTGTAGACCATAGCTAAAATACACCTTTATTTTGACAAAAATTATATGTGTGGATAGTTTCACAGTAACTTTAATATTTAAATCTGAATTGTATAGGGTTAGAATTTGTATTAGTAAAGGTATAGGTTAAACATATAAAAATTACCCAATTTACTGTTATAATCCGGCAACATAGGCCAAGCTGAAGTGTGAATCAGTGTTTTTGTCTGGTCCTCAAAACATATTTAGACATTTTCGTCAGGTAATACCAGGTAACTAGAACTCCACCCTTTTTCCATAATAGCAAAGTAGGAAAGATGGCAGAATTTAGAAAAAATATGCACCATTTTTTATGTAGGATGTTTTCAAAGTATAACTTTTCCAAACTTTATGTTGACACGCGACTATAATTTGTTCTTGTTTTGAATTGTGTCGGTTTATGGATATGGAAATTATATGAGTAACAAATAACGAAAG
>NC_089759.1:8531656-8559156 GCF_040412425.1 Macrobrachium rosenbergii | reverse complement strand
CGCCGGGTGTTAGGAAGGGGAATTATGAAAATAGCAAAATACAGCATGGAGGGTGAAGAAATAAAGACGAAAGGATAAAAAACTTATGGTTGGTGATGAGAAATTTTTTGGAATGAGGTTGCTAGCTCCACATCGTAACGCACAGATGATCAAGGGACATTTGGGACTCATTTTTTTTATTACCCATTCGAGTACCGACCAGACCCAACGTTTCTTGAAACTGTGCTGATAGGATGACCACTATAGCCGATTCACTTAAGGTAGATTCTTGGGCCTACGAGACGTTTGTTTGGCGGCCTCTGATTGGCTGGTACCGGGAGGTATGCAGCTCGCTCACTGATGCATTTTAACGTTTGTAGCTCAGAAAACTTGCAATATGTTTATATTTCTTCATTTATCTCACGGTTTACACAAGATAGGAAAGTTCTGATCATACCATAGGATTCGGTATTAATTTTACAACTAAATCGTGATTTTCTGAAACCAGTAAGATAAAACACAAAGGAATTACAACGAGTAGAAGTGAAGAGAGAAGCATTTCATTCTTTATACCTGTTTTTACATATCGTCGGATTTTGCATCATTCATGCGATCAAGATAAAATAAAAACTATTGTTTTCATACAATAAATTCACCCTAAATACGCAGGTGCTTTCAGATTTTAGATGCGTGTGATATGTGGAGAGAAAATGAAGAATATGTCGTATTATGTAGCATCCGTACTTGACTCAGTTTGGCAGTAGTGCCGAGAGACGGTGATCAGCAAACCGCTCGAGCGTTGAGGCGCCGTTGACAGTTGCCAATTAGCGATATGAGATGTTTGGAGTTTCGACAATATTTACCGTATTATTATGTCATTACATTTTCTGTACATAAATGCATAGAATTCACATTATGACTGTCGAACTTTTTCACTCCAATATCATATATGTCCGTATGTCTGGACATATCTGATAACAAAAAATGAATAATCATATGGATACATCTGGTTGTGTTGGCTTCAATTTAGTTTAGATGAGAAATTTGCATCCTGTAAGCTACATGATAAATAACAGGCTAAATAATTATGAGTTCATTATTATGGCCGCTTGCTTCTCTGGTCAATAACACGAAAAGCTGATGGTTTTTATATGCTCATTCAATGAACGAAAGTGCATCTTTTTATTTCTTACCATAAAATCTACTGGCGTTGTAACGAAAGACAGAATTTGTTTGAGCTGCCCTTACACCAGAACGTTTATTCCTCTATATACATGTTATATTTGATAACTGTGCAGGCCTGTTATTTATCATGTAGCCTACAGTAAGCAAATTTCTCACCTAGCCTAAATTGAAGCCAACACATCCAGATGCATCCATATGATTATTAATTTTTCTTATCAGATATGTCCAGACGTACGGACATAATTATATGATATTGGAATGGAAAAGTTCGAAACTCACAATGGGAATTCTATGCTTTTATTTACAGAAAATGTAATGGCATAACAATACGGTAAATATTGTCGAAACTGTTAACTTCTCATATTGCTAACTGACAACTGTCAACGGCGCTTCGGCTTTGCAGATCACCGCCTCTCGGTTTCTACTGCCAAACTGAGTCAAGAACGGATGCAACATATAATAAGACATAATCTTCATTTTCTCTTCACATATCACACGCATCTAAAATCTGAAAGCACCAGCGTATTCAAGGTGAATTTGTTGTATGAAAACACTAGTTTTATTTTATCTTGATCGCATGAATGATGCAAAATCCGACGATATGTAAAAACACGTATAAAGAATGAAATGCTTCTCTCTTCACTTTTACTCGTTGTAATTCCTTTGTGTTTTATCTTACTGATTTCAGAAAATCATGATTTAGTTGCACAATTAATACCGAATTCTATGGTATGACCAAAACTGTCCTATCTTGTGTAAAACGTGAGATAAATGAAGAAATATAAAGATATTTCAAGTTTTCTGAGCTACAGAATACAGTGAGCGAGCTGCATACCTCCCAGTACCAGCCAATCAGAGGCTGCCAAACAAACGTCTCGTAGGCCCAAGAATCTACCTTAAGTGAATCGACTATAGTATAGATTATCGCTGTAGCCATGTCTGCATATAAGGAGCTCACATTCATGTATTCCCTTGACGGTGTCATTTAATGCATTAATCGTATTCGTACAATAATGAATGTGAAATAAAAAGGTCCAAGTATCCTGAACAGATGTGTCTCCTTTCACATTTTCGCATTTGTAATTATAAAATGTGACATTGTGGCCCTCGTACCCTACTCTTTTTTTTCGCCCTGTGAATTTTCGAATCAATGGCTTTTCTATTTGAAGTTCAGCCAAAGAAAAAAAAATCCTGGTCAGATTCCTCCTCCTGCACCTTTCGGCTCATTCTTATTTCGATCCCCTTTGGCCCTATTCGTACAGACCCTTTGCTCCTGTTAAATGTCACTTTTGTCCTATTTTTACAAAGCCTTGACTCTCTTTTCATAGACCTTTATTCCATTTGATTTGCTTCGCGAGACTGGCAGGGGATGTTCTTTTTTTTATCTCTTACGATTCTTGACTCTATTTTATTGGATTGCGCTTTATAACTTATGTACTTGTATACACAGAAATATATAAATATCAATATAAATTTTTATATATACAATATATATGTATATATATGTATATAGATTGATAGATAGACATACAGTATATATATATATATATATATATATATATATATATACAGATTTACATATATCTATTTATATACTGTATGTCTATCTATCAATATATATATTATATATTATATATATATATGTCTGTGTGTGTGTGTGTGTAAGAGGAGGCTTCATTTCCAATTACCACTAATAGCTTCCTTTATTCCTGTCTCGTTTCTCACACTTCTGTTCGATTTTATTTTGGTACCCAGCCAGATCATACGACTGATAAATATGCATTAAAGAGGAAGGCTCTCTCTCTCTCTCTCTCTCTCTCTCTCTCTCTCTCTCTCTCTCTGGGATCAGGACACAACACTACCTGTTTGGTATTTGGTCGCAAATTCGGATATGCAGAGTTTTTATTCTCTTCGATCCCCATACGTTTAAAGTTGTATTTATTTTTCCTTTATAAATTTTTCATGAAGTAATGATGCCATAAACTGTAAAGTAATTATGTGACAGGAGTTCCAATTTATCGAGGTTTTTGTTTGCATATAAGCAAATGCTGGAAAGTCTTTGATTTACATAACATTCACAAAATCACGATATCTTTACCGAATGCAATTTACAGGTAGTTGGGTGATAAAATCATCATTTCTTTAATGAATACAATTTACCGGCAGTTCGGTTTTTCGAAAGTGAGTGGTGGGTTAAAGGGGAAACAGAAGGAAAGTGGTTGAGTGATTAAGTTTGTCATCTAGCGCTTGATTTTGAAATGATGAACTGATATAGATTCTTTGTTATTGGAAATCGACTTTGGTAGTCATCAAAAGATGGAGAATATTCTTGGTCAAATGCATGTCATATAATAAGAACTTTCTACGGCAGACTAATGCTAAGTAGTTACTGTACTCCATTTAACAAGTTATTGTATTTGAGAGTAATGCTGTAACCGTAACTGATAGTGTAGGTTTTCCTTTTGTTGACCGTATATATGAATATAGGAACACTATACTCCTTGTAAGTGATATGTTTACATGTACAGTAAATTGATTTTCATGGCCTGGATATTTAAATGATCAGGATAAAAAAAAGCTTTCCGGCATTCATTTGGTTATAGCAGTTCGCAAAACCCGATAACTAAGACGGGGGTTTGTAGACAAATATCCATTTTGTCATTGTATATTGCCGAGCGAGTTACTACTTTAACGGCAACAGCAGGAGTTATTCCTGTGTTATTAGTTTTAAAAGCAGTATTAGTAACAATAGAGAAGAAATTATATTAAGTGGTGAGGGAAATATACTAGTTACTTGAACAATAATGCTTGAGATATTCTCACGAAGAGCCATAATAAAACGACGAAAGGAAGTAAACTGTTTCCATACTCGTACTCCAGCACACTGAGGTTTGAGAGCTGGTGACAGTTTTGATAAGCGTCTATTCTTTTCATCTATGTAAACAAAGCCAATATGCTTCCTTTAATCAAAAGAGATTTTCGAAAGAGTGAAGAAAAATAGTCAGGTTTCAGTGGAGAGTCTGGACAATAAAATTTGAACTTCCTACAAATTTTCAGAAAATGCTGGCCTTGATGAAACATACCAAGAATTCTGGAGCTTACTTTGTGCTCCCTGAATGTGGCCATGCTCATATGAACTGTAGCTTCTCAGTGGGTGGTCACCCTACTGCAAATTCCCGAGATGTATGCCAGTATTGCACCAGCCCCGGTTTTTTTTGTTGCCATGCCCCTAGGCTAGGTTGGGTTAGGTAAATATTTTAAGTGTCATGTAATTTGGGTGTGGGAAACATAATGAGGTTATTTTCAAGAAAATTCTGTGGTTAGTTTTTAAGATATGGCGTCCCGCTTTTTTTCAGGGAAAGGTTTCGGTACTCGGTTACATCTTGGGAAAATTTCACCCTACTCCATTCGGGACGAATGCCTTTTTGCCTTGGCTGAGAAATATTTGTCACCCGAATTTTCCAGGTTCTTTTGTCTCAAAAATTTTTCAAATCATGAGAGAAGGGGAGACGATGGTAATGAATCTGTTATCAAAAACTTAGTGGGTGAAGCTTTTAATGTAAGGGTATTATTATAACTTTTAATAATCTTGTCAGAAATGTTGCAGATATTGATTTTATTTCTGTCCATTAACTTTTATAGAACGATTTTCTTTTGCAGACTTGTAGCCGATTTCGCGGAGTTAGAAAAAAATAATATCTGGGAGCATTTAGCAATTTGCGCACAAACTTTTCCTGAGTTTTTTTTCCCCATGGATACGAGTCAATATCTTTCCAATTCTGGCATCCCTTTTTGTTACCCAGTTTCTATTTTCGTCAGTCAACCGAAATCGAATGATACCACTGCTCCAACCAGCAGGAGAGAGAGAGAGAGAGAGAGATAAAGGAAAAGGGAGGAGAGAGAGAATTTGATGAGGTACGCTACAGGATAGCCTCTCAAACACTTCTCGGAATCCTTCGACAGCGCCCGCCGAATTGCCTGAGGGAAATCCCCTGGCAGACTATAGGACATCACTTCCTTAAGGACTTCCATTCAAGCTGCATCTCTCTGGCTTCTTGCGCAGGGAATTGAGTTAGCCCCTATTACCCGTAAGAGCCTCCTTCAGGCACATGTCTTTGCCCTTCTTTTCACGGCACTTCCATACCTTCATGGTCGAATTCTGTACCTTCATGGTCGAATTATGTGATGTTCATAGCTTTAAAGGCTTCAGTGAAGGGAGGAAAGATTCCATGTTTTCTTTTGAAATTCATTTCTAAAAAGATGAGGATTTTTTGTGCGTTGTAATAGCGTAATATGTAATTAATTTCTAAGGATTTTCTCCAGGTGTGGTTATAAGAATGACTTCATTGTTCTCGCTTAAACTCGGAAGTCTGGTATAGGGTAACTGAATTAGCGATATAGGATGAAAAATTGTTGGATTCAGCATTGGAAATGCTTAAGACAATATGAAACGGAAATTCCTCGGCGTCCCGAAACGCTTTTACTTTTTTTTAATTTCTATAAATACCAATTTGGAGAATGATGAAAGGCAAAGTAACTAACTAATTGGGTAGGCCTCATAGAGAGAGAGAGAGAGAGAGAGAGAGAGAGAGAGAGAGTTTGGGCATAGAGGCAGATGAAGAGGGAGAAGCGACAGGCCCATTTTTCTTGCACCGTATGGCTACTAAAAAAAAAAAAAGTAAAATTAACAGACTTGTGAGGCCCGAAATTCTTTTGGGGGTAGCTTGCCTAATGTATGAAAAATAAAAAAAAATATTTTGCGAATCATATTACTTTTCACCCCAAAAATACAACTAATGGGATCTTGAGCTTAATGGCTGGAGTATTTTTTATTTATTTATTTTTGTCTAAATTAACTTGGTTCCATTAGTACTGAGCAGTTTAATTCAGTAAATCTGGCTGAGTCCTTTAACCCAGAAATAACGTATCTGGTTCTTTTCGTAAGCATAAATAGCTTCATTTGGATGCCGGAAGTTGGTAAAGAACAATATTTGAGGAAAAAATGACGTGACATCAGTTATAAACTTATTAAAATGATGCTTTGCTATTGCCAGTCGACACCATCATTATTGGGAGGCAATCCATAGTAGTTCAGATAGATACAGTATTAAAGAAAACTGTTTTCAATATAATTATAAGGGAAAAATGTGTCTCCGGTTGAGGCTTGCTTACCTATTCGGTGCAAATTCTGTCTTGACGCTGTCGGTAAAGAGACTGAGGGACAGTACCCTGATGACAGTCAATGACAGATAAGCATGACAGGTAATAGCTGTCCACATCCCGTAATTGATCAGAGCGTTTTCTAGATTGTTGAGCTCTGCTTGTCAGCACGGGGGCAAATTCCTGAGATGTATGCTAGTATTGCAGCAGCCCGGTTTTTTTTTGCCATGTCCCTAGGTTAGGTTAGGATAGGTTAGAACTTTAATTGTAATTTGGGTTTGGGAAACATAATGGGATTATTTTCAAGAAAATTCTGTGGTTAGTTTTTAAGATATGGTTAGTTTTTAAGATATGGTTAGTTTTTAAGATATGGCGTTCAGCTTTCTCGGGAAAATGCAGCCTGGGACACGTCTGCGGTATTTTTCCCCGTAACATTTTTACAATAATTTAGAAGCTTTTACAGCTAAGGAGTGATAAAGCGCTTTAGGAGCGCTCGTCCAAAAGGCGTACTCCGTGGAAAAAGAGTGCTGAATCTAAGATCTGCAATTGTATTTACCACTTTCCCCCTTTTGTTGACGTAGGTGTCACTTGAGTCTACAATAAAGGAAGAGATAACAGATTTTTCTGTCTCACGCAGAAGATAGGAATTTATAAAGTTGAGGAAAATCGGTTGAACAAATAAAAAATCAAATTTTATTCGTCTTGAAGGTACCAAATATACACAAAGCTCATTAAAAGAAAATTATATTTCCTTCACTTAGTCTCTTAGAAGGATTTTTCACGATTTCATAATGAATGCCTAAATTTTACCGAACATTTTTTCCAGATTTTGGTAGAAGTCTTACTCCGGGTTTGGATCCAGTGTTCTCTTATTGCCTAATTATTAATAATTTTATGCGCAGTGTTTTCAAAACATAACCGGTCGCAACATCAAGCATCATGGAGGTCTTCCAAAGCAGTGGTTCTTAACCTTTTTATTACCACGCCCCCTCTAAGAGTTGGTCCTTCCCTCCATGCCCCCCTCCCCCCTTGCATCTATGAGTAAAATTCTCTCCCAGATTTAAAAAAAAAAAAAAGAGAGAAAGAGAAGGGGTGTTTTTGTTCTTTTGGGAATGAATTAGTGAGATACTTAACACTGCTTCGTAGCGACTCCTGTTAAGAAAATAACTTATTATAATTAGAGAAGTTTTAATATTTCCCTAGGGCTCGCCCCACCCCCCTGGAAATTGCTGACGCACCCATAGGGGGGCGCGCCCCCAGGTTGAGAACCAATGTTTTAAAGAGATCTCTCTTCAGTAAAATACTTCGCAAAGTACTCTTCCCTTAAGAATCATCATGTTCTTTGGTCTTGAAATGAAAGGGTTTATATAATGGAAGAACTGGTTAAGCTACTCCGAAAATCTTTTGCAACCTAGGATGGCCGACAGGTGAACCGTGATTATTGTGATTGGTCCGTTGCAGAAGTATAGTGGAGATCAACTGGATGAAGGTAATTGCGCCATTACAGATACTGTATTTGGATACACAAGTATAATGAACCACTTGGAGACTATTCGAATTAAGGAGAAATCGATTGAGTGAACAAAGTGCGGTTCTTGGTTGCCATTTATTTACGATTGTTGAATAAGTTACGCTAATTTTGCCTGGGCATATGTGGTCTGGTATATGGATCTCGAAAGTGGAATTATATCTTAGTAACTTCATGCGAAAGCTTTCCTTCATTTGTGCTTCACAAAGTGCATGTTAAACACAAAATAATTTGTCTGGAAATAATGTATGCTGAGAGAGAGAGAGAGAGAGAGAGAGAGAGAGAGAGAGAGAGAGAGAGAGAGAGACTTTATCTCTTTAAATAAGTGCCCTAAATTTCAAGTACATTATACTGCCTTAAATAAGTTTACGAAAAATTCCTCATCAGAATGCTAAAGTCTTTTTTTTTTTTCTTTTTAAATTAGCTTCCAAGTATCAGAGGCCATCACGATGTTCTATTTTCCATATAACGTATCCGCATTAGTAAATAATTTTATTCTTTGACTCTTACAGCTCTTATTTAATAGGGAATACAATATGCCTTTATCAGTTACAACTAATGGCATTTCTTATGCAACGTGTTACCTATGTTATTCCATATTATCCGAGATATTCTCTCTCTCTCTCTCTCTCTCTCTCTCTCTCTCTCTCTCTCTCTCTCTCTCTCTCTTCTCTCTCTCTCTCTCTCTCTCTCTCTCTCTCTCTCTCTCTCTCTCTCTCTCTCTCCGCGCGCATTTACTTTATTTCTACGATAGACTTTTCTTTCGGGATACATTCAAGAAATTTAAATGAACTATTAAGTTTCCTTTCATTTAGTGACTAACTTTGCTTTCCAATTAAGACCTTCTTTAACCAAATCAGAGTCCAGAGGGGACTGAGAATTCATTTCCCTCATTAACATATTCTGATTACTGGGAATTAGGAGATTTGATCAGATATATAACGTGGTAGATATTGGAGAATGTGTTTTATGGTCCAGTTTATTTGTTTACGCACTGCGAATTAAATTTTTCATGAATACCGTGAATTTAAATACTCCTCCCTAACTTGATTAATATAATGGCCATATTTAATTTTTTGAATGAGCGTAAACTCGCGCAATTTTTAATTTTAGGCAAACATGTGTTTTAACTTCTATGATATGTTAGAACTTTAAGCATTTTCACTGCACTTTCGTCTTTATCCTTAGCGTACATTTCATCAGTTTTCTCCTCACCTGTCTTAATCACATTCACTGCCAAAATTTCACCCTTGCTTTCCAAATCATATCTATTTTTTAAATTTTGCTTCAATTAAATTATGAGGACATATGCATCCAGCCACTCCTGCATTCATCACTGCAACCATCAACTGATCTTCCATCTACTTGAACCGAAACATGAGAGTGCAAAGTCTTTCCATCTTTGCAAACCACACCTCTTAAATACATTTTCTGTCTGTTATATATATTTTCATGATGTTGCCTTGTAATACATATATCCTCCTATAATTTTGACATATTTATTTTTTTTATGTGTTATGTGTAATGATAATGATTGTTGAAGTGTCATATTTAGTTTGGCATCAGATCTCAAAAGAACTAATGATTAAATAACTTAATAGCGTAATTTAGAATTGATAATGCAATTTTAATAGTAACGTAGTTTAGAATAATATCTTTCTTGATAAAAGCGTAGTATATGAACACGTGTGTGTCCAGCAAAGACTTGTTTCATTTCAATTGACATCAGTTGAGATAAGAGAGAACACTTTATTTTGGGTTAGTAATGACAGGTTGGAATAACAAATGCCGATTCGTCCCATACGAGCTCAAGACGAGTGATTTCATGTTGTTACATGCATTGTTCGAGTCAGGTACACCACTTTGAGAGAAAAAATACGTGTCCTGATCAATTACGCCATGTTTTGTAAGATTGCATTCAAAACGTTTTGCTGGGAGGACGTAACTCTCCTTCTAGAAATTTCTCCATTGTATCTTGAACTTTTTTGTATCTCGCACCCAAAATGCTTTAATGACATCATGTAATTGTTTCACGTGTTACTGGAATTCTAAAATCTGTTTCATTCTGATTTCTGAGACCAGTTAATTTGGTTCCCTCTCTCTCTCTCTCTCTCGTTCTTAAAAAGAGATTACTTTTAACTTAGTGTTTTGTGGTCACGTATTAGCATTAACTTTTGAGATCTGAAGTAATAAAGTTATTTAGTTTGTAACGGCGCCTGGTAAAAAGTGTTTTGTGGTAACGCAGCTGCAGCAAGTGATTTTACAGAAGTTTTCACAAGTTTGTGTAAGGTAACGTGAATTTTACTCATTAATACCATGGTATGATAAGTTAGGAAGTTTTGACTAGTGAAATCATTATTGATAAATCTTATGGGTATTTTTGTGTGTTTTTCTATTTACAATCTGTTCATATTTTCACATTTTTTATGTTTGTAATGTAACATTTATTTACGTAGCAATTTAAATATTTCTTGGTAATTTAACATTACATACTTGATTTAATATTTCATTCATTAAGATTTTCTTTTCAAATCTTGAGTAATTCTTGATAGTTTAAATTTTGCTTGATTAATTTAAATTCCTGATAAAGTTTTTGTGAGTTAGTTTTGTTTCATAATTTAATTCAAGAAGTAATTAAGTGATGTGTTATTTTCAAGTAGTAATAAATTTTTTCAGATTGTGAATTCTAGTTATAAACTTTGAATTTGAAAATAATTTTTGTATTTAACATTTTTAGAAAAACAGTGTTTCATTTGTTGATCACCAGTGAATAGGATTGATTATGTGTGCATAAGACAAAGTGATAAACATGTTTTGTTCTTTTAGTTTTGCTAAAGTGAATTAAGACCAGGGAAACAGTTAGAGTTGTTTGATGGAGTGATGCCCTTTTACTATAGAATATTTGTAGTTTAAATTTTGATACCTCACACATATTCTGATAAACTTAGTTTGATTTCTCAAGTAATAAATAAGTTTTTTCTTAAGGGATCACTGTTACCTTTAGAGTACTCAGTCGTAATAATTAATGTTATGAGAGTTCAGGTATCTGGCTGAAGTGAGGTATATTTTCGAATTTTGAGATTAGTTGTGTAATAACCAGGTACTTGGTATGCATCGTGACAATATATTGTAATTATACATACATATATATATATTATATATATGTGTGTGTGTATGTATATAAGATAGATAGATAGATAGAAAGTATGGATTTTCATGTTAAACGTGTCTGTATAAAGGTAGGCCTGAATGCTTGTATATCCACGCCCCGTCATATAGTGTTTTGATCAGAGCCATACAAAAGTGAGAGCCTGAAATGAAAGGATCCCTTTATGGCGAACAGGTGTTGGAAGTCCCACGAAATTCACGTGTCTCTCTCCCGTTCTACACTTCCTATTAATGTGTGGCATTCTGGTCCTCGTCGTGCCCAACGCTCCGTTCTCTAGTACTTTTTGGGAGTGCATAGTTTTCCCACTAGAAGTTCAAGTCGAATTAAAAGAAGAAAATTCCTTGCAGAAGTCCTCTTTTTGTACTCTCGAGTCCCACGTTTTCGATTTCATGTGACTCTATTCGTGGGGGGTCCTTTGCACTTGTTAAACACCACGTTGCCTGAATTTTTTTTTTTTTGTGCTTTTTACAAAGCCTACATGTGTAGACTTTTATGCTATTTGATTTACTGTGTGACTGGAAAAGTTTGCATTCTTTTTTTCTCCGTTTCATATTTTCAGTTTTAATGTTGAGGATTACATTCTTTTACACTGTTATGATTTTTTAAACTCTATTTTTATTTTTAGTTTTTGGTGGTTAATATCTACTGTACATTTCTACCCTTTCCAATCACCACCAATAGCTTACCTTAATCCGCGCCTGTGTTACACCTCTGTCCACTTTTTTTTATTTTTGTATCTGGCCCAATCCGACGTCTCTAATGAAAAATCAACTCTCTCTCTCTCTCTCTCTCTCTCTCTCTCTCTCTCTCTCTCTCTCTCTCTCTCTCTCTCTCTCTCTCTCTCTCTCTCTCAGGTTTCAGGATGAAACGATATTGCCCACTTTTCTTTAACGTCCAGGAGCACCACTAAATGTAAAACTGCCCTTTTCGATTTGAGAGACATTGTGAAATAACGAAAACGTGAACTATGAAAGACGTACAAGATAAGATTTTTATATAACGTTTTCAACTTCTAAGGAGAGTAAGTGTCGAATCAGTCAAGAAGTGCTGTATCTTCAAACGGTAAACTAATTTAGAGTCCTCGTCTCTTTGGACGGCACATTGATAGTGTCTGTTTTATAATAACGTTGGAAACGTGCGCATTTGCATATGTATGTATGTGTTTGTGTGTGTGTGTGTGTGTGTGTGTGTATGCATAACAAAGGAACGGAGGGAGAAATGAATACGACCAATCTTTTTCCTTCAGATGTCAGGGTGGTTTGTGACAAATTTCTCCTCCGAGTATATTATGCTTACAAAAACGCAAACATAGTGTCCTTCCGTGAGAAGTATACCTTAGTTTAACCAGACCACTGAGCTGATTAACAGCTCTCCTAGGGCTGGCCCGAAGGATTAGACTTATTTTGCGTGGCTAAGAACCAATTGGTTACCTAGCAACGGGACCTACAGGTTAGTGTGGAATCCGAACCACATTATAGCGAGAAGTGAATTTCTGTCACCAGAAGTAAATTCCTCTAATTCTTCATTGGCCGGCCGGAGACTCGAACGCGGGCCCAGCAGAGTGCTAGCCGATAACTATACCGACCCATCCAACGAGGAACTTGTCCTCCGTGAGCAATGATATTTGAGTGTTCAGATGATATTTCAATGTGCTGCAGGATAAAAAAATCTCTCCTTCAACCATTTTGTTACTGCAGATCACTTTAGAGAAATTTCTACCCACGGAAACATTATCATAATCGTATACCACGTTTCAGTGTATATAAGCTGAGCGTGGTACAGTAGAAACTGTTATGACATTGTAAAAAATAACATTACTTTTTGTGAGAAATATCATTATTTTCAGGCTTCTACACTGTGTAGTGCAAACAACGACAAATTATATATAATCCGCAGGTCGTTTCACAGTTTTGGATGGAGAACTTTTTTGTTTTTTATTGATGTCTTTAAAGAATTCTGTTATAAATAACCACGTACTTTGTTTTGGTAACTTATGAAATCACTGATCAGCTTGCGAAGGAAACTGCCTTAGAAGAACACTGAAAATGACACAATGAAAAATAACAAAGAAAACCCTGCAGTCTAGAATTTCCTCGTGGGCTTCTCTGAAACATACTGATCAGACAGGAGCCCATCGCAGAATTTCTCTTCTTTCCACAAGACGCGTTGCATGCCAATGTCTGGTCAGCCATTTTCAGTCTGAGATGGCTGCGTGTTTGTCATGATTGCGAGACATTTGTATCTGGATCTTCCAAGCTTTGTCGACGCTCAAAAATTTTAACGAAAAAACATAAATGAATTTTTATGGTTTTTTTTTTTTTTTGTACCGAAATCCGTAGCCTTCAATTATATTTTAGCAATTCGATAATTTATTAATACGCGTGCGTGCATGACTGTACAAGGAGGCAATTGTATATATATATATATATATATATATATATATATATATATATATATATGCGTGTGTGTGTCTGTGTGTGTATGTATGTATGTATGTGTGTGCGTGTGTGTAAATGCAGTCCACCTTTCTAGCTGGGAGCATCAGAGATTTTGAGGGCAAAAAATGTCACTTACGTTTGATCTTCATAGTCCTGCAAAGGTGAGAATCTTTATAGTGAACATGTGTTGATTTGCCCCTTGGAATTCACGTGTGTTTCTCCCGTTTTACACTTCATATTAATATGTGGCGCTCTGGTCATGGTCCCTAACTCTGTTTTCTGTTTTTATAGGTCCATAAATTGTTCATGAGAATTTGGGGTAGAAAAAAAAAAAAGGCACTCTTGTCCCGCTTCATCCTCCAGTACCTCCCAGTTGCCTTTAATTTTTTTGCTTTTTTATTTAGATTCCCTTTGGCCCCATTCCTACCGACCCTTTGCACTTGTTAATACCACTTTTGTCCACTTTTTTTTACAAAGCCTTTATTCTCTTGCAGGAGACTTTTATTCCATTTGATTTGCTGAGTGTGAATGGCACAAGGTGTATTTTTTTGTTCACTTTCAGCACGTGTCTTATTTTTCTTTTACGTTTTTTTGTTTGTTTTGCCTGTTACAATTGTTTTTACATTTTTTTTTTTTTTTTTGAGCGCGCGCGAACGTACTTTATCGCGGGTCTGGATTCACCTCCACATTTTCCATTCACCACTGATAGTTCGCTTTAATCCTTTTTCATTTCCCGAACCTCCACTCTCCTTTTATTTTTGTACCTGGCCTGATCCTACGCCTCTGATAAGAATAAATTAAAGAGGAGAGGCCGTAGTCTCTCTCTCTCTCTCTCTCTCTCTCTCTCTCTCTCTCTCTCTACGGTATCAGGACGAGATTTCCCCTCTGTGATTTCAGGCCTAAAATGCTGAATAGCTGGAGGTTTGTTGTTCGTTCAGAATCTCGATTTCATGGCGCTATATTTTTATAAATGAGGTTTGTTTATATTTAAGTAATAGCATAAAGTGGCAAACCGATATACTTGATAACATTACATATGTTTTTAACTTATTTTTGAAGAATAACCCAGAAATTGGTTCGAAGACATTTCATGAAATATCTTCAAAATATGTTTTGTTTAGCGCATCTGCTTTACAAAGTGATAGTTTTCTTTTAAGGCTGCATTAACAGCAGTTAGGAGAGAAAGTCCAAAGTTTAGAAAAAGACAGACATTACCTGAATGAAAACCCAGTGAATAAGTATTGTTGGACCCTAAAAGCTTAAATAACGAATTGGGTTGATATACTGGTAGTTTCTTTAAAACAATATTGAATGCAAAACAGAAGGAGAGATAACTAAAAATATACCAGCATGCAAGAATACAAGAAATTCAACAATTTTGCAATGCTTATGGCTTAATATTTAGATTATTTCTCTAGTTACAAATGTAACAGCTGTAATGATAGTAATAGTGATGGGATTTATATATTACTTAAAAGAGGAGAATTCGCAACTTTCATTGTTTCAAATGCTGCATTATTCGTGCTTGGAAAAGTGAGTTATAGACATGATCAGGCTTTTGAGATTATAAAAAGAAAGTATTTTGTAAAATTGTAAAATTTAAAAATGAATCCTCTTTGGTCGAAAAACACACTCTTATGTTTAGTAGCCCATGAAGACCTTAATAAACATGCATGTGGTAATCATGAAAAGAGGTAGATAATTTGTCCCCTTGTTTTGGCAGTGTCGAATATGCATTTCTTCGGTTTTTCGACGTAAATGCATCTACGGTGGTTTTATCATTGACTTCTTGCTTCAGCAAAGTATCAAGTCTGTCTCTCTCACCATACATCCTGAATTGCGAGAGAGACAGACTTGACACCTTGCTGAAACAAGAAGTCAGTGGTGAAATAACCGTCGATGCAGTCACCTCAAAAAATGTAAAAATGCTTATTCGACACCTTGCCAAAAATGTGAAGAATTTTTCTGTTAACTACTTTTAGCTTTAGAGGTCGGACTTACTTGTAAATTACTTAAAATGCTGTGTACTTCGACAAACGTTTTGATCTACCATAACAATACAGTGGAAACATTAATATACTCCCGTAGTGCAATTGTTCAGAGCCACGTGATGTATGGCTAGCCAGCTCGATTTGCTTAGGTCAACAGATTCGTGTTCTAATTTGCGTTGACTGCTAATTTTTTATGAGTATGGGGCAGTTGGTTTTTGAAAGTTGCAGCCTTAATGACATCTAAGATAGACAGACAGATAGATAGATAGATATATTTACTTACACGCGACGTAATTTAAGCAGGATGATATCTAACGGAGATTTTCATAAAGACGTGTGTGGCTTTGTTGGCAGCGTCCCTGCCTTTCAGTTGAAAGACCTGGTTTCGATCTTGATATGAGTCAGAAATTTATATATATATATATATATATATATATATATATATATTTAAATTTTTAGCTCGTTTCTTCTAGCATGCTGCTGCTTACATATAATTATCCAATCTTCCATGAATACCGTTTCTCATTCTGCTACTTCATAATACGGCATGAGCTTTTCCAGTTCTTAGGATGAAATATTTCCATGGCTTATCAGTCGACGTTCTCACGCTGCTTCCAGATGCACCTACTCTTGTGTTTGACTTTCAGTCCATAGACCTTGGTTCATCCTTCATAATCTGATCCGATTGCCTTGACACTCGATCCAACTCAATTATTACCTCGACACACTCGATGCAAGTCAATGCGCAATATTTGTTGGGGCTCATTGTACCTCATATCGGTTTCTGTGTCATTTTCTGTCCGTATTCTTGCAGTGGTGATTCGACTTGTGTCTCTTATTGCAAAAATCCTGGAACATTTGCGTATTGCTAGGCTAGTGTGACAGTCAACTCCCTCATACTCTAAGTACTCAGTACTACTACAGTAAATTGGTCACATATTTTTTAGGACACCGTAATTCTCGTCTATTGGCTCCTCCAATACATTACCTTATCCATGGAGTCGTGGCTATTCATTGTATCGAGATGAAAACATTAACTTGACTTCTTCAGTTCCTGCAGAAAGCGAATATCATAGGTCAGTTTAGAAACTTTAGACTATAGTAAATTCCGGAATAAGGCCTCAGTTTCTATATGACGTAACATGCAAATTAACGAGATAGAAATGTGCAAGGTTTCTGAGATGCCGAACACAAGTTCTGAGAGGTAGATAATTGACTGGTGTCAAGCTTTCAAAGAACTCACACCTGCTCTCTCAGATGGGGAGGAAAACCTTAATAAACGGGGTTATGATTGAAATTTGGAATTAAGCGCATTAGAAGTATGATAGTCTAAGACGAGAGGAAGCACTGAATTAGCCTGGAACGCACGCTATTGAAAGAAATAGATAAAAAAGCATAATTAAAACCATACAAGGCACAAATTAATAGATCTGTTTCTTCCTTCTATATCAGTTTCTTGAACTGAATGTTTAAACTGTTATTTCCTGAAAGTAATAAAGAACAATGCACTTTACCTTGTTGTGATATTCAATAACAAAACAAAGATATGTATTTCTGGGTGAATATTAGCTGCAAAAAGATGCCAGTGAATATTTAAAATTTATCGTTAGTTAATATATATATATATATATATATATATATATATATATATATATATATATATATATATACATACATACATACATACATACATACATACATACATATATATATACATATATATATGTATATATATACATACATACATATGTTGTGCGTAACATGATTGCGTCTAACAAAATTATCTCTTTGTACAGTCATACACGCCATAATCGTTATGATAGTCGTCAAAATGCGAAAGCCTAAATGCCGGCAAAGAGGGAAAGGATAAAACTTTGAATTCCCGTTTCTTCGTGAAAATTAGACAATCCATTTAGAATGGAAACTTTCCCACTCCCTATTCTTAGTCCGAAGTTGATTACCCTATCTCCCCTTTTCCCAGAAGTGGAAAAATCTCTGAGCGCCAACAGAGCTCGGAAAATCCAGATACAAATGTCTCGCAATCATGACAAATATGCAGCCATCTAAAACCGAAAATGGCTGACCGGACATTGGGATGCAATGCGTCATGTGCAAGGAAGAGAAATTCTACGAGTGGCTTCTATCTGATAAGCATGTTTGAGGAAAGCCTTCGAGGAAATTCTAGAGTTGCTGAGTTTTGTATATTATTTTTCAAATAGTTCATACGGCTTGATTGGGTAATTTGTATTATATTTCAGGGCCGATTTCTTACGTTAGTTGAACAGTGCTTTCATAGGCTACCAAACTAAGTACAGCGTATAGTTATTTATCATAAATTCATTTCCCAACATCACCAATTAAAAATATCATTTCTCTGTTCGGAATATGTAAAACGAACTGATGTTTAGAATTCATTTTTCTTCGCTGTTGAATTACACTTAGTAAAAATATAAGAATAATATTTCATACACAACGTAATGCAATTTCCTATGTTATCTTGATAGCCTATAGCTGCTAACGTAGTATGGGTCTCAGCAGTATACAAAGAAACAGTTGAAGATTATTTTAATGCTCCCGTGAGTAGCCATGTATCCAAAGTGACCTGTAATGACAAAGATTTTTATTATCAAACAAATGAAAAGTCATGGTTCACCGGGTGGGATTTGTTGTTTTTGTTCTTGGAACCTTTCAACCTTTCAAGGAAAAGAATGATAATAGCCATTTCTAACTATGTCTCTCTTTCACAAATACATACAGTATATACACATACACACACACGTCTTCAGTATTATTATCAAACAGTGACTATCAAAATGCCATCCTACATGACTAAGATTCTATACCAGTTTATCCTTTCAGGATGCAACTCTTGCCTAATGCTGTCATCTAGCCACATTACTGCTATTTCTAAACTTTACAACTTATTTCCAAGTTGATTTTAATGAACTAGTAAGTTGCATCGGCAAATGAAGTAATGAATTTTCGAAATATCGGTAGCGATGATAATTCGACACTTGCTCTCCCTACGTGATGAATACTTTCTGTAAAATTCTTATCTGGTAAATCTCTTAATAATTTGGGTTATCATTACATCCCCGTAAATAATATTTGTCAAATCGAAAGAAAGGAGTTTTCGTATTTGGTGATCTTCCTCCATATTAAAACAAAATTGGGCGAGATCGTTTCATCGTGATACCTGACAGAGAGAGAGAGAGATTTGTTTTATTTTATTTTTTTTCATCAGAAGCGTAGGATAAGCCTAGATACAGAAATAAAAGTGAGTGAAGGTGTAACAGGGGCACGGATTACAGTACGCTGTTGGTGGTGATAGGAAAGGGTAGAAATGTAGATCCCCCAAAAATTGCAAAAGTGAAAATAAATTTAAAAATCAAATGAAAAATGCAACAGGGTAAAAAGAATACAATCTTTGCCAGTCACACAAAGTGAATAAAATGGTAAGAACGTCAAAGGAAACAAAATAAAGGCTTTATAAAAAAAAAATCAAGCAACGTGGTGTTGTATTTTGTAATTTACTTACATTTATTTATTAAATTTTTATTTATTATTCTTTTCTAATAACTAATATCTTCTTTCTGTATTTCTTATTAGCTTTTGTTATCTCTTTCAAGTGAACACCATATTTTTTGGAAGCTTGAATTTCAAGTCAGTGGCCCCTGTGGGTTTGTTCCGTAGGAATAGGGATCAACCTTCTGAATAATAATAATAATAATAATAATAATAATAATAATAATAATAATAATAATAATAATAATAATTGTAAAGTACTCCCAGCAATAGCGTCATATGGAATCGAAAACATGGGAGTTGAGAGGCACAAAAGGGGGATTTCTGACGAGAATATTTTTTTTTTTATTATTTGAACTTCTAATGGGAAAACTATGGACCCCCTAAAAGTACTAGAGAACAGAGAATTGGGGACGACGAGGACCAGAGTGCCACATATTAATCGGAAATGTAGAACGGGAGAGAGACACGTGAATTTCGTGGGACTTCCAACACCTGTTCGCCATAAAGGGACCCTTTCATTTCAGGCTCTCACTTTTGTATGGCTCTGATCAAAACATTAACTGGTGGGAACACGAAAATGCAAGCATTTAGGTTTGCCTTTATGCAGGCATGCTTAACAAAAATCCACTCTCTCTCTCTCTCTCTCTCTCTCTCTCTCTCTCTCTCTCTCTCTCTCTCTCTCTCTCTCTCTCTCTCTCTCTCTCTCTCCTATATATATATATATATATATATATATATATATATAGAAAATGAATTCAAGAGATGTGGACTGGGCATTATAATTGTTTGTAAATCTATTAAGGAATAGGAAAAAAATACTGGACAGGGGTGAAGTGTATGATAAGCACATTCAGGAAGGGCCAGAGGAACTAGTAGGAAGGCAGAAACGGCGCTGACTAACTGTTGAGCAGTCGGGAAAAGATCGCTGGTGTGAAGATTTAAATAAAAAAAATTGCAATGAGTATTGTAGTGTGCTGCGCACTACTGAATGAGCTCTTCTTAGGAGTAAAATGTGCATTCTAAAGAGACGTGCAGAATGTTACAGATTAAATACTAGAAAGAGTTATGCAAATTGCTGTTGGTGATATGAATAAAATTGCTTGTAGGAACAAGGGTATGGAGGATGTTGTAAGTACGGAAAGGCTGGGAGAGACTGCGAAGGAATGGGGTTATGTTCTAAATAATTCGGTAATTAGGGGTAATTAAAGCCTTAAAGTGTTTTGACTGTTGGAAATGCTTGCTTTACGAAGAATATCCATACCTAAACTTAGCAAAAAGAAAGTGGAGAGGAAAAGAGTGCTCTATTATGTTGTAGTGCAGAGTAGATGAAAGAGCAGGTTAAAGTGTTAGTTCTGAATAATTGGAAGAGCAGTTGATGGATTTGATTGATTTATGGTTAGTAAAGCTGGCGTCACTAAATCCATCAATTTGTTGATGGATTTAGTGATGAGGAGAGGGGTGGCTGGATTATATCTGATCATAATTGTTGAAGCAAATTTTAAGTGGAGAGGGTAGATGACGAATACATTTAAATTAAATTCTCTTGATCTTATTATATTAAAACGATAAATATTCTAACATATCAAAGGGATTAAAACACATGTTTGCTAAATATTTTAAGTTGTGGGAGTTAAGTTTCATAAAAAATAAAATTAGCCAAATTAAAGGTGTTTGGTATTTCATGAACATCAACTAATTTGTCGTAAGCAAACATATACTCGAAACTGAACTATAATACCCATTCTTCAGTATTTGCCATGTTAAATATTTGATGAAATCTCCTAATTCAGTGTAATCAAAATATGTTAATGAGGGAATTGAATTCTCAGTTCCCTTTGGACTCTTGAGTTAGTTAAAAAAAATGCCTTAATTGGAAAGCAAAGTTGCTGACTAAATGAAAGGGAACTTGATTGTACACTTGAAGTCCTTGAAGGCCTCTCGAAAGAAAAGTCTAACATAGACAATAAAGGAAATGCTTCAATGATATCTTGCATAGTGTGTGTGTGTGTTTTTGTGTGCGTGTGTGCGTGTTAGAGAAAGATAGAGAGGGACAGACAGATTCTTTTTGTGTATGTGACTAGGAGAGAGAGAGAGAGAGAGAGAGAGAGAGAGAGAGAGAGAGAGAGAGAGATTCATTTTGTGTATGAGAGAGAGAGAGAGAGATTAATTTTGTTTGTGTGACTGAGAGAGAGAGAGAGAGAGATTAATTTTGTTTGTGTGACTGAGAGGGAGAGAGAGAGAGAGAGTTTCAATTTGTGTATGTAACAGAGAGAGCGAGAGAGAGATTCATTTCGTTTGTGTGTGTGTGTGAGAGAGAGAGAGAGAGAGAGAGAGAGAGAGAGAGAGAGAGAGATTTGAAACAATGTGGAATAACATATGAAACTAAAGGTAAAATGTTTTCCTTTAATGAATAAAAATAAAATTCAAATTATAAAAGAATTTACTTCTTATAGACTTGGGCGACACCTACACCAACATAAGGGGAAGGTTGCTAATGCAACTACTGATCTTAGAGACAGGGCTCCTTTTCGCACAGAGTACGCCTTTTGCACGAGCACTCCCGAAGCACTTATCCCTTATTAACTGTAAAAGCTTCTGAATTATTGTAATAAAAAAAAAATGCTCGCGGGGGGCGGGGGGAATGTTGCGGACGTACCCCGGCCTGCCGTGTAGCGCTCAGCAATCTAGAAAATGCTCTGATCATGATCCACCCTGTCAATTACGGGATGTGGACAGCTATTACCTGTCATGCTTATCTGTCATTAATTTTCATCAGGCTACCGTCACTCAGGCTTTTTAACGACAGTGTCAGGGCAGAATTTGTACCAGATAGGTAAGGAAGCCTCAATGGGAAAGACATATTTTTCTCTCTATGCTTATATTGTGAAGTGTTCTCTTTCTACATTGAATTTATCAGAACGCCTTTGGAGTTTCTTACAGTAACGATGGGGTCTATTGGAAACTGCATAGAGTTATCTTGTTAATTGTATAATGATGGACGTCATGTCATGTCACGCAGTTGTTATAGCAAACTCGCTGAAAAGCCCTCATCCTTTATGAACTGAACTAAAAAAAAAAAAAATTAATTCTTTCATCTCATCATTAAAACCCTTGATTTAAAGGCAAAAATGGCATAAAATTCGACCTGTCACTGAAAGCCTGAAAGCGCTGGCAGGGTATTTCCCTCTAGGGATTCCGCGGACTCTTTCGAAGGATTCCGTGTAGTGTTTGAGAGGCTATTCTGTAGAGCACTTTCACAAATCTCTCTCTCTCTCTCTCTCTCTCTCTCTCTCTCTCTCTCTCTCTCTCTCTCTCTCTCTCTCTCTATTGGTTGGAGCATAGGTATCATTCGATTCCAGTTGACTGACGAAAATAGAAACTGGGTAACAAAAAGGGATGCGGGAATTGGAAAGCTATTGACTCGTATCCTGAGGAAAAAACCTCCAGAAAATTTTTTTTTTTTTTGTGCAAACTGGTAAATATTGCAGAAATCGTTTTTTGTTTGTCTTGGAAAAAATGTGCTACAACTCTGCAAAGATAATAATAAAAAAAAATCTTTCTATAAAATCATTCTGTAAAAGTTCTTTGATAAAATGAGATAAATCATTTGTAAAGGTGCTGCTGTTTCTTCTCTCTCTCTCTCTCTCTCTCTCTCTCTCTCTCTCTCTCTCTCTCTCTCTCTCTCTCTCTCTCTCTCTCGTGCACCATTACTCTCAAATATAATAACTCTCGTAGGCATTACTTAAGGGTCTTTGCAGCGTCCCTTCGGCCCCTAGCTGCAACCTATTTCATTCCATTTACTGTACCTCCGTTCATATTTTCTTTCTTCCATCTTACTGTCCACCGTCTCCTAACAATTGATTCATAGTGCAACTGCGAGGTTTTCCTCCTGTTACACCTTTCAAACTTTTTCACTGTCAATTTCCGTTTCAGCGCTGAATGACCTTATTTGCCCCATCGCTTGGCGTGTATGCCTAAAATCTATAAATCAATCAGTCATTAATCAAATATAATAACATGTAAAATGGAATAACTGTTTGGCATTAGTCTGCCATAAAAAGTGCCTATTATCAAAACATGTGCGTAGGTGGTCAATAATATTCTCCAACTTTTGATGACTCCCAGTTCCTTTTTCTAGTGGCAAAGATTCCGTATCATCACATTGTCATTTCAAAACTTAGGTCTCTATGACTAATTTTATCAACCATCCGGTTTACTTCTATTTCTAAACTTTGGTATATTTTTTTTTTTATTTTTAACCTTCATTTATCCTAGAAAAACCCAGCTGCCCGTAAATTATATCCGTTAAGAGAATTATGAATATGATATATATGTAAAAAAAAAGACTTAACATTATTTTCTTATATGCAGTCAAAAGGCTCAGTAAACGGAAGCTCCTGTCAAGTATTTCTTTTGCTGTTTATGCCATCGTTGCTTCATGAAAACTATTATATGAAAGGTAAGCTAGAGAGAGAGAGAGAGAGAAACGGAACCCTCCTCTTTAACGTATTTTTGAGTCGTAGGATCTCGATGGGTACAAATATAAAATCTCTCTCTCTCTCTCTCTCTATATATATATATATATATATATATATATATATATATATATATATATATATATATATATATATATATATATATATATATATATATATATAGTGATTTGGGGATTTTCTTTTTCTTTTTACGATTCTTGACTTTATTTTATTGGATTTCCCATTATAACTTATGTGTTTGTACACACACACACACACACACACACACACACACACATATATATATATATATATATATATATATATATATAAAAATATATATATATATATTATATATATATATATAAAATATATACAGTATAAATATTTTTATATATATATATATATATATATATATATATATATATATATATATATATATATATATATATATTAATGTGTGTGTATGTGTGTACAAACACATAACTTATAATGGGAAATCCAATAAAATAAACCCAAGAATCGTAAAAAAAGAAAAAAAAGAATATCCGCTGCTAGTCTCGCGAAGCAAATCAAATGGAATAAAGGTCTATGAAAAGAGGATAAAGGCTTTGTAAAAATGGGACAAAAAGTGACATTTAACAGGAGCAAAGGGTCTGTACGAATGGGGCCAAAAGAGATAAAAAAAAAGGGTGAGTCAAAAGGCGCAAAAGGAGGAATTCCACAGAGATTTTGTTCTTTTTCCTTTAGCGGAACTTCAAATAGAAGACCCTTTGACTCGAAAACTCCCAGAAAAAAAAGAGTAGGGGACAAGTACCACAGTGTCACGTGTTAACTGTAAATGTGAAAATGTGAAAGGAGATACACCTCTTCAGGATACTTGGCTCCTTTCATTACTGGCTGATTTTTGTATGAATATGATCAGCGCATTCAATGACGTCCTGGCGAATAAATGTATGTGTAACTATTCACATGCAGATAATATGGCTACCGTGATAACCTACTGTCGCGACCATTCCATTAGGGAAGTTGAGAAACGTTGGTGCAGTTTAACGCGCACATCCTCCGCTTTGCTTCTGATACGTGATTTACAAAGTCTGCTAATGCTGCGTAACAACTTATTTAAAATACTTCCAATGAGAGATTTGCGTAGGGCTGTTCTTAAGGATGTCTACTTCATACTAAACAATCCTGAAAGGGTGAACTCGCTTCCTTGAAAAAAAAAATACCTATATGCTGAAAGAGAGAGAGAGAGAGAGAGAGAGAGAGAGAGAGAGAGAGAGAGAGAGAGAGAGAGAGAGAGAGAGGGTGTGGGGGGGCCACCTAGAAAAGGGAAATTTTGTAAGACATGTAAGTAATCAAGTGCATGAATATATAGAACGCTAAAATTGTGGATGTGTTTAATCAGGCGTTGTGTCCCCGAATAAAAAAATGCGATTATTTCTAATTTTCCTGTTTGGAAATTATATTCTGTAAATTTTACTATATAAGTTTACGACGTTCTATGTGTGTTTCATGTAGAATTTATAATAATAATAATAATAATAATAATAATAATAATAATAATAATAATAAAGCCACCAATTATTGAAATACTCGTAGATACAAACTAATGAGATCATTCAGAAAAATGTTATTAAAGGTTAAAGGGAACTTTGTAAACAAACATTTACGCAAAGGGTTAGAGGCCCTATGAAGACGGAGTGACTCTAAAATGGTTTGTAGGAAGTCCAGCCTCCCTCGCTACACCAAACAGTATTCCATTTCAATTAACCGCGACTCTGACCACAAAGGAGACACTGTATTTTGGACCACTGAAATGTAGTTGCAGGGTTTACGTACAGATTCGGATGCCTCTTTACAATGATTGGTATATATATATATATATATATATATATATATATATATATATATATATATATATATATATATATATATATATATATATATATATATATATATATATATATATATATATATATATGTGTGTGTGTGTGTGTGTGTGTGTGTGTGTCCACATTTAAATAACAAAATGTAAACCTTATCCATGGGTGTTAAAATGTCTCTTATAATAATCTCTAATATGTAAGGCTCATTGAGAGAGAAATCCATGAACAAATAATGGATTCCTTTTTTCTTCAACTCAGATATAATTGAAAGAGCTATATGAATGTGGTTTAGTAATTACTCACCGCACCTCCCTCTTACGTACATGGAAATGTGTCTTCATTGTAAATGAAAAATAGAAAGACCATAGCTTTACATACGTTCATATAGTAGGGCATTATGATGGGCCCCGGCCGTTCAGTATGCATTGGATGTTCGTATAAAAAAATGTTGGATATTGAAAAAAAATCTTGGACTGATATATTTCCAATATATCAGCATTATTTAACTTTTGCGGTGGATCCATCAGGCAGTGGGAGACGAGTTAATTTGGCCGTTTCATTCCGAAATATTGCGTGGTTCACAGTTTTCCTTTTATTAACTTTCAGTGGGACCCTTTCCCTCTCTTTCTCTTTCAATAAATATTTAATTAAAGGCACACATACATGCAAAACACACACACACAAACACACACACACACATATATATATATATGTATATATAAGGTTTTGTGTTGACTTTACTGGATACATATGTAATTATAATAGCCGTAGTACGTTCATGAATTGATACATGTTTACATACAGAAACACACCCACACTATATATATATATATATATATATATATATATATATATATATATATATATATATATATATATATATATATCTATGTATATATATACATATATATATATATATATATATATATATATAATGTGTGGTTAGGCATATATATAATGCCATAACAGTCCAGAAGAAGATAGCTATTGAAAAGTAAAATTATGGCATTCACATGACCAATGAAATGTTTCATGAGAGCGATGTTTCCTATTTCCATCAAAACCCTTCCACTTTCTTTAATCTAGTTCTTAATTTTCATCCCCAAATCCACAAAAACCAAGTTCATTATCCGTCCATCTCGAAGAAATGAAATGAAAACATCAACCACTGTAACTTCCTCATCTTTTCGCCCCAGAGAGATAAATGATATCCTTTCAAATCTCTTCATATTCGGAGTCTGGCGGTTCATCAGGATCTCTGCTCATTCTTTCCAGAGATGCAAAGAGGCTTTTTCTCTTCAGGGAATTTCTTTTGAACTCTCCGTCTTTTGTGTCCCCGTGTTCTCAGACTCTTATGTTGAGATTTTGGGCAGAAATATTTAATTATTATTTTATTTTATTTATTTATTTTTTTTTTTGCTTTCCCTTGTCATCTTGACATTATAGTTTGGGCTGGTTTCTGTTTTTTTTCGGTGAGATTTTTTATAAAGAACATAACCTTTATTGTTAATGATAAGAAAATAAACTCGTGAATATGTAAGATGACTCTCATAACGCAGTTATTAGACATATCTTGCAGATTCTGTATGCAGAAAAAAAAGCGCTCCTCTGTGTTCTTTAAGTTGCTGATATATATCTCCCTTCATCTTCATTGCACCCTGGTTTTACATTTTTCACACACACACACACACACACACACACACACACACACACATATATATATATATATATATATATATATATATATATGTGTGTGTGTGTGTGTGTGTGTGTGTGTGTATGTATGTGTGTGTGTGTGTGTGTGTGAGAGAGAGATGGATCTACCTGTCTCCAAAACGTAAATTTCATTACAGTTGCTGCATTGAATCTTATAAACATCGGCGTCTGCTTCCTTTTTATTTAAATATACAGTAATGGGTGAACTCCCGATAGATTTGGGATAATTATAAATAAACGGAGTGTTAGGTTTGGGGTGTACAATTGCTATTTTAATGTTCTCGGCTTAAGAAAGCTTTATTTGGTTGTTGAAATCGTTTTGTTTGTGGAACATCTGAAGTATATTTTGTTCAAGAAGGCTATTAATACACACACAGATATATAGACATATATATATATATGTGTATGTGTGTGTGAATGTTTAAATTTATACTCTGCTCAG
>NC_089759.1:8509156-8526656 GCF_040412425.1 Macrobrachium rosenbergii | reverse complement strand
CTCACTCGAGGATCCATTGTCTCTCCTCATGCCATGTTATGAAAAAGAATATTGTTCTGTGGGTATTACCAGAATTTTTTTCTGTGCAATGCTGGAGGTCTGTTGGAAAACCTGTGCAAATCTGTGCAGTTGTTCTGTTGATATTGTGGTAACTGATATCACGTTAAGTGAGGCTTATTATCGTTAAAAAAAATACTTTTCTTCATCTGTGATATATTTTGTTTGTTATTTGTTACTATTTAACAATTTCCAGCGCCCAGATGAATTTCATCCTGAGTACGAAAAGATACTTTTACAGAAATCTTGGTCCATTCCAGGGATCGAACTTTATAAGCAGATGTTATAAGATCGTAATGGGTTAAGTATAACCCTGAATGGGTCTGCGTCAGTCTATTTCTTTTCATTAGTTCTCACTTCACCTCTCTCGTAGTTTTGGAGACTGGGTCTAAGCTCAGACAAAATATAGCCCCAGGTCAAAAAGCAACTTAGTAAAAACGCAACCGGTTTTATCAGTAGCGGTAACGCTGATTCCATTCACAGGAGTGCTGAGATTTAATTTTTTTATTTTTTGTTTCTAGTCATACTTTCAAGTGATTTCTTCATTACATATTCGAAAAAATTTACTTTTCCATTTACAACGATGAGGATTCAGAGATTTTATCAGTAGAAAAGTGGCATACAATGCGCAAAACTGCTGATTTACTTGCCCCTTAAAGTATTTTAAATCTCATAAACCTCATGGATATACAAAAACGTTGCTCTCTCTCTCTCTCTCTCTCTCTCTCTCTCTCTCTCTCTCTCTCTCTCTGGCCGCCGTTTTCTGTCAGGCGTTTCCTCGCTTATCCTCTACCTTGTACTCATCCCTTATCGCTTTCCGATTCCTTATGGGATTTGCACCACTCATTGGTTACCTGACCTGTCAGCCCTGTCACATCTGACATTTAGAGCAACAATACGAGTCTTGTGGCCGTCAGTGAATTTCCGTTACATATGATATTATTCCCCTATGCTGATCCCAAGGATTTCTCTCATATTTCGCTGATTCAGCAGAGCGTTGTCAGAATTTAAAGTATGTGTAAGTTCACCCAGGGACGCATGAACAACGTTCTGGGAAATCTTTAGGATTGAAATATGTACATTATGCTAAAAATCTAAGTAAAAAAATCCTCATTTTTATTTTTTATTTCTCACACTGAACTCCACAAGAATTCATGATAACTTTCCTCATATCACGGGAACCTTTTGAGTTTAGATGACCTCACCACCACGACCTGTCCATCTACTAGGTGAGGTCGTGGGTGTCAAAAATGGCGATCTGTCAGTGGGATTATGGAAGTGTCTTGAAAAGGAATGCAGACTCAAGCGCCTGTAGAGAAGGAATGGCAACCCCGTGTCAGTCCCCACAGAGCGTGCCAGATGAAATGCGGCTCGTAGAAGTCCTTAAGGAAACTATGTTGATTTTTATATCTAACAGAGGATTTCTCTATAAAAACTCAGCTGACGCTGTTGAAGATTTCAGAGAAGTGTTAGATAGGCTAGTCTGTGACTCCAAGTCTTTCTGTCTACCAACGTCCCCCTTTTTGGTTGGGGCAGTGGTACCATTCAATTCCTTTGGCTTACGTGAAGTCAAAATGACACCTAATATCTCTCACCTTTCTCCAGGGGAAAAATAAGACTAAGTCTTTATATCTTTTTTTTCCTTATGCTAAATTCCGAAGTAGTTTTAAATTAACTGTCATTTGAATGAACGTCCTTTGATTGTCAAGCTGAAGGCGAACTTAATTCCTTCAGTGTATATAAATATCTAAAATCCTTTCTCCAACTAAAATATAAATGGCAAGAGAAGTCTGGATGCCAGTCTTAATTTTATGTTAGCCCTTTTTCCTCTTTTTTGAGGAAATGGTTTTCCACTTTTTTGAGGAAATGGTTTTCCACTTTTTTTGAGGAAATGGTTTTCCACATAAATATAATTTTCATTCCCTGCATTCATTTTTTAAATTCCTGAATAAAAACTTTAGTATTTCAATATAGGAGACACTGAAGAGAGAGAGAGAGAGAGAGAGAGAAAATGTAGTTTTTTTTGCTCAACTGCTAACTTACATAATAAGAAAGTATATGATGAAACTGAGACGCTAATTTTTTTTTTTTTTTTGTTATTTAAGCCTCCGGCTAACTTAATATTTAATACTCCCTTTCTGCAGACAATATATTTACCTGAGACTTCTTCTGTAAAAGAAATCACAGTAGTGCCAAAGCCAGAACCTCATTTTCGCAGTATCCAAAATACCACGTGTTTGATATCGCTATCAATAATAACGTGCTATTATCGTTCGCACGCAGCCGAGCCGACTTGCAATATTGGAATATTGAATGAGGAATATAGATTACACGGGCGTGGATAATACGGAGGGAGTTAAATACTACGAGCGACAGTGCATTGTGTTCAGCGTAAATTGGTTAAATAGTGCCGAATGTAAGTTTTGATAAATTAAAGAAAAGATATCGTGCCAAATAAGAATTATTATTGTTATTCAGAAGATGAACCCTATTCATATGGAACAAGCCCACAGGGGCCATTCACTTGCAATTCAAGCTTTCTGAGAATATGGTGTTCATTAAATGTCCAATAGAAAAGATGCCAGCGCAGTTTAGACCGTGAATTACTTTTCCTCATGTCATGTACTTTATTGAATGAGCGAAATATGGTAAAAATCTTGGGAATCAGCATATGGAAAATATCTTTGATGTTCGCAGCTGCCAAAAGACTCAAATTGTTACTCCAAATGTCATATACGACAGGGGTGACAGCTCAGATAACCAGTGGTGATGCAAATCCCATTAGAAATCGAATTGCGATAAGGGACGAAGATAAGGCAGGGAATAAGTGAGGAATGGACTGACAGACCGGCGGTGAGAGAGAGAGAGAGAGAGAGAGAGAGAGCGGCGTTTTTGCATATCCATGAGATTTGTGAGACTTACAGTACTTTATGGAGCAAGTAAATCAGCAGTTAGGCGTATTGTGTGCCACTTTTCTACTTGTAAAATCTCAGATTCCTCATCGTTGTTAGTGGAAACTTTAATTTTACCGGAATTTGTAATGAAAAGAAACAAGTAAAAATGAGCCGAAGTTTCTTCGGCTCAATCGAGTTTTCTTCACAGCGTATAATCAAAGCCACCGAAAAGAGATATATCTTTCGGTTGTCTCGGTATAATGCTGTATGAGCCGCGGCCCATGAAACTTTAACCACGGGCCGGTGGCGGCCTGTCCTATATCGTTGTCAGACGCTCGATAATGGCTGGCTAACCTTCAATAAAATAAAAACTACTGTGGCTAGAGAGCTGCAGTTTGGTATGTTTGATGATTGGAGGGTGGATGATTAACATACTAATTTGCAGCGCTCTAGCCTTAGTAGTTTTTAAGATCTGAGTGCGGACAGAAAAAAGTGCGGACGGGCAGACAAAGCCGGCACAATAGTTTTCTTTTACAGTAGACTAAAACCATTGGAAAGAGAATGGTTAAAAGCAAAAATTAGAATAAAACGTTAGTACTCCTGTGCATGGAATCAGCGTTACAGCAAATTATAAAACCGGTTGCGTTTTCACTAACTTGCTCCTTGACACACCTATTCCAAAACTAAGAAAGGGGTGAAGTGAGATACAATGTAAAAGAATAGGCAGGGGCAGACCCATCCACCGATATACTTAATCAATTACAATCTTAACTTTAACGTCTTTTTATAAATTTCGATCCCTGAAGTAGACGACTTTTCTGGAAGAGTTACGTTATTTTTTATTTTTACACGTGATAACAGCTTTATCTGGATGCTGGAGTTGGTAAGTAATGACATACTGGCATATAACCAAAAATTTTTTTATGGAAGTAGAAAGTATTTTTACGATAATAAGTGTCAGTTAACAGACATTATTTACCAGAATATCAATGGGAGAACACATAGCCAACAGACCTCCAGTATTAAAGAGAAGAAAAATTATGGTAATATCTACCGTAAAATAATACTTTTAACAATAATAAGAAACGTGAAGAGACACAATGGCCCTTCGAGTGAAGCTTAACATTATTGTGCAAATTATGCTCTATCGTTGTCAGTGGAAAGGCTGCGTGATGATAATGTAATGGCAGTTGATGATATGTAATTATCAGAGATAATGGTTGTCTACTCCCTTTACTGGTGGCGTCGACGAAGCTCAGAACATTTTCTAGATTGACGAACGCTTGATAGCCAGGGGTGATTATTCTGTATTTTTCCTTAGTCCATTTAAAAATTTCTAACCAGCTTTTACAACGGGAAGGACTGAATATTGAGCAATAAGGTCTAAGTGATTTTGGAACGTAGGCCCAGGAAGTTTATTCTCTGTAGGCAAATATTGTTGTATCAAGGAACAGTCACATTTAGTACTTGCTCTTATGTAGTCTTCTATGGCTCCCAAGACTTTAACAAACGTGAGTTATGAAAAGTTCTTAGGACATGTCAAAAGGCAGTATTGTACAGTAATAAAGAAATTTGGGTAACTAAACGTCATGTATTTCATTCTTGTCAATAGGACCAACTCCATGTACTACAAAGTAGTAAATGGAAAAAGAACAAAGCCTCCAGTGCTTTGATCACTGCGCTGATAGAAGGACGGAACGAAGCATAACATTAGCAGATGATGAATTGTATGGTTTGAAGTGCTATGTCTCGGTGCCTAGTTATAGTAAAATTGTCGAAACACATTCCAGGTGAACGCTCAAAACATGGAGGCCTTTTATTTTCCAGGTTAGCCAACTGGTGGACCATTATGCTGACTGGTTGGTCGTAGAATTGTAGTGGGGCCAATCTCGGTGTAGGTAATTGTGCCATTAATGGCATTTGGCGTATGTAACGTACCGATGGGAAAGAACATACGTTGGAGGCATCGTTATACGGTAACCGTAATGGGGTTCTTAGGAACCACTTGTGTCTAGTGCCGTTGTCGATGCTTTAGTCTTGCCAGAGAATATTGGTCGGGTCTACTGAAACATTAAATGGAATATTGTCTTAGGAATTTCCAGCGTTGTCTTTCTGTATATTAATAAGGAATAAATGAACCCTCTTTAAACACACTAAAGAGTGGAGTTTGTCAGTGTAATAATTATAAGCCAAATCCCTTGCAGACACTGGAATGTCTTTTGTGACCAAACAGCGTTATTTTACAGGTATCAAGGGCCATCGTTACAATCGTTATTTCATACAGTATAATATTTCTAGGTTTCAAATATCTGCGTCCCGGTAGTTAAAATTTCTAATTTTTCCCAGTTTCATTGACGCTGTACTGTACGTGTTCAAAATCCGTATCATTTCTTAATATTTTGTATACATGCTTTGCTGTAATAATTATGATTCTCTCTCTCTCTCTCTCTCTCTCTCTCTCTCTCTCTCTCTCTCTCTCTCTCTCTCTCTCTCTCGATCAGCATCGTGGTCTCCCAATTAAGGAATTTTAATCAGCTCTTAGTTCCAAGGGAATTGAGAATTAATTCTTCTCATTAACTTCTTCTGACTACTCAGGTTTTGTAAAATTTTATCGGAATTATAATTATGAAGTGTTTAAAATACATTTGTATTTTTCAACACTCCATATCTAAAAATTGCACTTATCAGAAACACTGTTAGATAGACATCGTGAAATACGGAGTATGATATCCATTTATAGATTATCGATATTTACTTTGTTTGTTAATAATTCTGAATCTTTTTATGTGGAAAGAAGTTATTTTATCCGGTTAAGTAAAATGTAATTCTGACAATTACTTCCAAGCGAGTCCCACAGTTGTGACATTAAATTGTTTATGAACGTACTTTACCAGTGACACGCCTAGACGTACAGAATTACTCGCGTAGTAAGTTATCAAACCTAAGAGTGATTATAAAATATATGGTATAAAAGTAATAATTATGAAGGAAAACCATCAGCAAGCAGAAAAATAACGCGCACACACATATATATGTATATATGTACACACGCACACATATATTTATATGTATGCATGTATATATGCATACATACACATACATACATACATATATATATGTGTGTGTGTGTGTATGTGGTAATAGAAGTTCCCAGTTCATAGGAAAATTCCACTGTTGAAAAAAGTGAAAACGAAGGATTTCAGAGCTTTGGAAAGTGTCCGTATGTCTATCAAACATTCAAGGGAGGAAGCACCTTCATCATTAGTTCATGATGGCTGTGAACAAATTGAATAGAACTTTGAATATGAAATCGCATTTCATGAAAGCAAACACCATCATGAGATTAAGTGACTTAGATATGGATACAGTTTGTAGGTAAATCACTGTTAATTATAGATAAGGATCGTTTGATTATGAACTGCTGTTCACGATGTACCCACACACATGTATGTATGTGTATATACTAATTCTCGTGATTTTTTATATATATATATATATATATATATATATATATATATATATATATACACACACACAAACACGAGTATATACATACATACATAAATCACTATAATTGATATATATATTCATATTAATTCTCGTGATTTATGTATGTATATATGTATATATATACACATACATACATAAATCACAAGAATTAATATATACATACTATATACAGTATATATATATATATATATATATATATATATATATATATATATATATGTGTGTGTGTGTGTGTGTGTGTGTGTGTGTGTGTCTGCATGCATGTATTCTCGTTACATAAACATTCATGAACGTTTTGATCAGCCATACAAAAGAGAGAGTCAGAATGGAAGGGTCCTTTTGTACGAGACAGTTGTTTGGACTCCCACGAAACTTACTTCAGCCTCTCCAGTTTTACATTTTCGAGTAATATGTGGCAATCTGGTCTTCTGCAGTAACCCTTTTCCCCACTACTTTTTGAAAACTATTGTTTTCTCCATTAGAAGTTTAACTAAAAATGAAAAATAAAAAAAAAATTCTTTGCATGTTTTCATTTACACCTCGGCTCCCATTCTTTCGATCCACTTTGACCCTATTCGTACCGACCCTTTGCACTTATCAAATTTCACTTTCGTCCGATTTTTACAAAACTTCTCTTTCCCTATAGTTTTATTCTATTTGATTTGCTTTGTGTTAATGGAACGGTCAGCATTCTTTCGTCCTTTCAGTTTCCTTTTCCTGTCTAACTTCGCGTATAACGTTTTTGTTTTTATTTTTTATTTTTATTTTCCCTAATACTTTGTTTGTCTATATTGTGCCCATATATTTTTGGGGGCTGAAGGCTGTATTTCTACGCTGTCCAATCACCAATAACAGTGTGATGTAGTTCCCGTTCCTTGCCCACACCTCCACGGGTTTTTATTTTATTTTATTTTTTTGTAACACCTGGCATGATCCTATGCCTTTCATGCAAAACACATTAAAGAGGATCTCTCTCTCTCTCTCTCTCTCTCTCTCTCTCTCTCTCTCTCTCTCTCTCTCTCTCTCTCTGTATCGGAACAAAACGCTTCTCTCTTTAATTTTTAGGTCCGAAACGTTAGATAAGTAGAACTTTTTTCAAGACCATTAAAACCCGAATTCAAAGGGACGGCGTTATTTTAATTTCTAAAATCTATTTACCATAAAGTAACGATGACATGAATTGTAAGAGCTCTTTTCAGTTTGAATTCCTTAAAATTCTTCTTTTAAAGCACATTTTAACACGAACCCCGAACTTTTTTTTTTTTTTTTTTTTTTTTTTTTAAATATAGTATAATATAATTTCTCCTTTGTAAGTTACCTCGCAAATACAAATTTTTCCAGATCAAGTTAAACTGCGCAAAGTTATAGGAAACAGTATTAAATGGAAAGAAAGTCGAAACCGAATTATTTGTGATGTCTCGCTGGTAGCCAATTTAGAGAGAGAGAGAGAGAGAGAGAGAGAGAGAGAGAGAGAGAGAGAGAGAGAGAGAGAGAGAGAGAGCTGTAATTAATCTTTTCTCCCTCGGAATATGATAGAATGTTGTAACTTTGTCATTCTCCTTCTGAGTAATAATTATAAACCAAACTTTTTGCCTCCTTTGCTAACAGCAGATTGCAATAACAAATACCTAAACGTGTGAACGTATTAAATAAGACTTGAACAATGTGTCAGTGATTCCAGGGGAGTCTTCTACTACTTTTGTAGGTGCAACAACAATAACAGTAGAATTACTAATAACAGTAATGAAACTTAAATTAGGTTATGAGAGAGAATTCTTAATACTCAGTGTTCAGGAGTTTTCAAGCAAATAATCAACATCAGTGGGCTTACGATATTATGAAAAAAAGGAAGGTATTTTATTAAAATGTATATTTTAAGGAAAGAAGGTTAGGTCGAAAGTAACACCCCTAGGTTTGTTGGCCGTTAAAAGTGCCAAGAAACTAGCATATTTCGTTATGATAGGAAATACATAGAAAACGACTCTATTAACTAATGTTCACATTTGACAGGAGGATATGACGTTGGACCCGCCTGTTTCGACGTCAGCGTCACTCGGTCATTTCAAGAAAAATGAAAACCCGCTTCTTGCTGAAGTCGAAATGTTCATGTTCGCTTTTCAGCTAACTTCATTTCGGGATCACTACTTACTTGTTATGACCAAGATAAATTTCCTTCCTTAGAACTTCGTGTTATTGACTCTTGAGTATTTTCCCTTTTCTGAAATAAGAGAGAATGGGATGGTAATCAACGTCTTACAAAGGACCGAAAAAATTAAAGGTTTTATAATAATTTGTTTCTATATATATTTTTCAATATTTATTTTTGAGTAATTATTTGGTTCGTTGTATATTTGTGAAAGATAACAATTTACGCGTGTGTTTCCATGTAAACCAGGGGATGAATATAATGTGCTTCCTGTGGTTCTTAGTAAAGCAGTGGCTTCGTATTCACAAGGTATATTGTAATGTTCTTTCTTACCAGATACCTACCCAAGGGTAGTACCTCATTGGAGGGGTCGATATCGTACTCGGCTAGCACTCTGCTGGGCCCGCGTTCGACTCTACGACCGGCCAATGAAGAATTAGGGAATTTATTTCTGGTAATATAAATTCATTTCTCGTCATAATGTGGTTCGGATTCCATAATAAGCTGTAGGTACCGTTGCTAGGTAACCAGTTGGTTCTTAGCCACGTAAAATAAATCTAATCCTTCGGGCCAGCCCCAGGAGAGGTGTTAACCAGCTCAGTGGTCTGGTTAAACTAAGATATACTTAACTTTTTTCCCTCATTGGAGGGGTCGATATCGTACTCTGCTAGCACTCTGCTGGGCCCGCATTCGACTCTCCGACCGGCCAATGAAGAATTAGAGGGATTTATTTCTGGTGATAGAAATTCATTTCTCGGTATAATATGGTTCGGATTCCACAATAAGCTGTAGGTCCCGTTGCTAGGTAACCAATTGGTTCTTAGCCACGTAAAATAAATCTAATCCTTCGGGCCAGCCCTAGGAGAGCTGTTAATCAGCTCAGTGGACTGGTTAAACTAAGGTATACTTAACTTTTTCAACCCAAGGGTGAATGGATACTGCCGTCAACTAGAGCCAACAAAAGCTTGCTGAGAACAGGAAGGATTTACCTTTCTGGCACCAACTAGCGTACGAAGAGTGTCAAAAAAGACATACAGTAAAAGAGGGTAGAGATAAGAAAGTCCAACACTTATGACAGCTTTATAGGAAATAGATATGTAAAGGTTTCTCTTGATTTACCTTTTCGTAGCAGAATATTCTTTTAATTTGTGGCAGTCCAGGTCAGCAAATCTGCTAGTACTTGTTTAAGGAAAGTGCTAATACAGTTCTTATTGATAGTATCCAATGAAAGTAAAAATTCCCAACATAATGCTGGATCTTGTTGAACAAATGTTAATACGTGCATGGAAGACAGCGCAAAAGAACTTATTTATTTTTCAAGTTGCCTTATTTACCAGATCACTTTATAACAATGGAAGAGAGGCCAGTGACGTCATTCACAAGCACAATGTATTACAGGGAAATGGCATGACAAACAAAGCAGTGAAGTGTGTTTTCCATTATTTTTTCTGTTTACACAGCTAATTGCTGAGCACATATCAGGTCAGTGAACTCCTGTAACGACAGTTCGCCTGCGAGACCTTTAGTTTCATCTTCCTCTCTTATTTTATTTGCTGAGGGGGCTTCGTAAATATTTGGTGTTCAGAGGTGATCTCGGGAAGATTGTATTCATACGAGAAATTGCTCTCTCTCTCTCTCTCTCCACACACACACACACATATATATATATACAATCAGTAAGCTACAAACGTCCTTTTAATATATATATATATATATATATATATATATATATATATATATATATATATATATATATATATATATATATATATATATGTACCTCCAAGGACTCCATAAGTTTCGTGCACATAGGTAACCGTGCACTTTTGTTTTACTCTTAGTAAATTGTAGACCTTTGGGTTTTGTTTGTTTTATTACTAGTTGAAAGTAAATCTTTATTTTTAAATACGCTTCATATTAGCAATTAAACTACAGCACAGTTTCATCATTGTAAACGTAACTAAAATGAACTTTGTTAGCTACTGTCTTCTTGTATATCAAAGATGCAAGATTAATTCTCGCTTCAAAACAGCATTTTTTCTCACGTACATTGCACAAGAGTCTAATTATATAAAAATAAATTCCTCCCACAAAAAAAAATGTCTTATCTAATAGATGATAATATAATGATGACGCATTCACCCTTTCGAACATTAGTGCTTGGAAAATCATTTACTTCAGCGAAATGATTTCCCACAGGAAAGGAAATTTCATTATGGAAACCATTTTTCAATTAAAAAACTGTCAGCGAGATTATCATCTTATAAAAGCAACGAACCGAGTATGGTACTGCAGCAAAATGACGTGACAATCATTTTTACTTTTTCCGGCTGGGTGACTTTTGATGATCAGCATTTTCCTCTACATGACTAGTCATCAGTGTTGATATCGTAATCTTTGCAATCCATTTATAATTAAATATTAATATCACAAATTGCATCCTCCCCTCCATTGTGAGTAATTGCTGTCATTTCCACAGGTCCTTTATGAGTGAAATGAATTATTTGCGTCTTTAGATGTTTCAGGTATTCTTTGGACCAGGACGTCAAGCTGAATTATAAACAGTGCCTAATAAGTATTCCAAGCATTCAGATAGGAATAAAGGCCACACTTATTGTCCGGCCGACGAATTACGAGTACAGGTCGAATCAGAAAATTGTATATTTTTTCTTTTTATATTCCAGGTTCTCGAATTTCGAAGCGTTCCAGAGCTTGTTTAACGTGTCTGTCTCTTCTGGAAGTGTTCAGCCATATAGCGTGGTATATGCAGAGTCTACATAATAATCTATACTTGTGGGTGAGTAAATAAAAAAAATTCCCTAATAGATGAGTAAATATATTTTAGTGACACAGATGCATGATGCATGAATATGTAACCGGCAACAACTATGCGTAACTGAATCCCTGAGAAGTTAACAAATTCTATTGAGCTGTAAGTGAATATGATTAACACATGAGTATTCATATTGTAGTAACACAGGAGTATATGGATTGTAAATAACACATGTCATTTTTGCCAGAAGAATGACAATAGTAACAATGGTGCTTGATAATAAGGCGTTAATTGTGGGTTAATAAAGAAATAAGCATTGGCATAATAACAATACTTTTGGAGGGTGTGTTTTCTCTCACCATCGGAGCCATAACAGGTATCAAAGCTTCCTCTTGGCATTGCAAGTAAGACGTTCTTCATACCCAGCCTAAACCAAACATGAGCGAAAATGACATAGTTTACAAAAAAATGAAGCAAACTGGCTAACACACATATCAAGGTGTATGTGCAAGGCGTAGGAAATCGTTTCTGTTGAAAGTTTTCGGAAGAGGAAAGGAAATTTGTGCCGAAGATATAAGAAGCGGAAAAATTTTTCAAGAGGAACGCATTTTGTATTATCCTGACTTTTTACAGGATACAGATATAAGTTTTCTATTTTCATTTGTAGCCAGTTTCTTTTGAGGAAATATGTGTATATTTTTAGATAAGGTATGCGCTGTGTATGTTTTGGTGTTTCTATCTTTCAGTCATTAATATGTGTTTGGTTAGTTTTGAAATTGATGAAAATAATGGACACATTATTTCACGAAAATAAGACGAGCTGGAACGATTCTGCCATTAGGATTAAATCGCAATAATTTTCTTCTCTGAGAGAAATTTGATACAACAGACTGTCTTAAACGTGAGTGAGAAAGAAATCGAGGATTTCGTGCAACCGTCAGTGAAAATGGTGCAACGAAGGTCGAATGGCAGTGGTACCTGACCCCAAATCTAATATGGCAGTCGGCGACTATTTCATTTTACCCGGAGTGGAGGGGCATAAATCTAAACACATTCACAGATGTGTGTATACATATACATTATATATATATATATACGTGTATGTATATATAATATATATTTATATATTATATGTGTGTGTGTATTAGCCTCTACAAAACGAGGGTTCAGTGAACACGACGGCGACTCTATTAAAAACGTAAAAGACAGATAACAACTTTATTTTGCGTAAAGAAACATTTTATATGTATAATATCATTATGCATATACGTTGTTGGAGTCATGCGCTTATTATCTTACCGTAACAAAGAAAATGTTCTTTAAAACAATTCCCAACGAAAAAACCGAAAACCGCCCAAATCATACTGTTAAGATAACGAGGAAATGCAAAGGTAAAAAAAAAAAAATAAATAAAAAAAATAGTAGAACATAGAACATTTCTGCCCAAAAACCTGAGCAGAAGAGTCTGAGAACACGAGGACACAAAAGACGGAGAGTTCAAAAGAAATTCCCTGAAGAGAAAAAGCCTCTTTGCATCTCTGGAAAGAATGAGCAGAGATCCTGATGAACCGCCAGACTCCGAATATGAAGAGATTTGAAAGGATATCATTTATCTTTCTGGGGCGAAAAAGAAGAGAAAGTTACAGCGGCTGATGTTTTCATTTCATTTCTTCGAAATGGACGGATAATGAACTTGGTTTTTGTGGATTTGGGGATGAAAATTAAGAACTAGATTAAAGAAAGTTGAAGGGTTCTGTTGGAAAAATAAATATTTGACTGGACATATGAATACCATAACCATACTTGTTATAATCCAAGTAGTAATTATTGTATATATATATATATATATATATATATATATATATATATATATATATATATATATATATATATATATATATATATATATATTTGTATACGTATACACGTGTGTGTATGCGTGTTCGTGTGTTCGCGTGTAAGTACTATGGCTATTGTCATGTCACATGTATACGGTAAAGTGAGCTTATATATATGCGTACATACATACATACATACATACACACATATATATCCGTGTGTGTATGCATGCATGTATGTGTGTGTGCGTGTGCTTGGATGCATGCGTTTGTGTTATGCATGTATGTATGCATGCTTTTCATTACTTATTTATTGAAAGAGAAAGAGAGGGAAAGGGTCCCAGTGGAAGTTAATAAAAGAAAAATTGCGAGCCACGCAATATTTCGGAATGAAACGGGCAAATTAACTCGTCTCCCACTGCCTGATGGATCCATTGCAAATGTTAATTAATGCTGATATATTGGCAGTATATTAGTCCATGATATTTTTTTAAATATCCGACATTTTTTTCATTAACAGCCGATGCATATTGAAAGGCCGGGACCCATCATAATGCCCTACCGTATGAACATATGCAAAGCTATGATTTTTCTGTGATTCATTTACAATGAAAATAAATTTTTATTTACGTAGGAGGGAGATGCTGTAAGTAATTACTAAACCCCATTCGCATAACTGTTTTAATTAAATCGTAGTTCAAGAAAAAGTAATCCATTATTTGTTCACGAATTTATTTTGCAGTGAGCTTGAATAGCTATAGATATTTGAATTTAGTAAAAGGATAACATGCCATACATTATTTAGTTGACATTTTGTTGATTTTTTTTCATATATGTGATTTCGTTTCAACTCTTTTCTTATTTACTTGTCTCTTTGCTTTTCTTATTTACTTGTCTCTTTACTTTTCTTATTTACTTGTCTCTTTACTTTTCTGAATTGCAATTAAGACATCAACTTTTTCCAAAATGTATTCTGTTTTCTAGTCTGTTAGTTTTCCTGTTGCAATAAAACTTTTATCGGGATGCGGGTTCGATTCCCGCTACAGGACATCAGAATTGTTTCATGTGTCTTGCATTTGGATCTAAGGCTTTCCAGTGGCAAGCGTAACCAAGAAGAATGAAGAATTCGAGAAATTTGAAGCCACTGTGGCTATTGCAATTACATAAGCATCTGGTAAAAAGTGACACTATCGTATTTTCCCGTACCAATAATTCCCATCCAATTTTAGAATTTCAATCGTATATCGATAATTTTTTTTTTACCATGCACTGTGGCATACAGTATGTCAGTTCAGTAATCTTTTTCTGGACATTAATCAACTGAGGGAAATGTTTTTAATGTAATACTGCTGGTACACGAGTACTGAATTTTTACTTTCTAATTTCAGAGTATCAGAATTCAAGTTCCGAAACGTACAGTGAATGCTAGTTTCAAAATTAGATATATTCATCAGTGTACGTTCATAGAACCAGAAAATTACCCTATACATGAATGCCAGTTCTTTCGCTTGTCAAAAAATATACAACGTCAAATATGTATTGCTAAAGTGCTTCCTAATGAATGCAGCATCGTTCAACTTTATATTTTAAATTTTCATCGATTTGTGTTTACATCTCACAGGCCACAGTGACCGTGATCATCCTTCGCCATCCTGAAGATATAAATATATCCGCCCTTGGAACCCCATTTCTTGTATATCCCGAGAGAGTGAAATTATAATAACCTTTAATGCCTTCTGTTCGTATTCTGCTTCCACGCCTCTACAGAAGCTTCGGTTGTTATTACGAGGAAAACAAGGATGCTCCTTTTCATGGAGAATTCTTTTGAATTCGCTCTTGGTTTTGGTAAAACAATCTCCGGCTCCTCTTCGGAATGTTTTCTGCATTTTCAATATTATATATATATATATATATATATATATATATATATATATATATATATATATATTTATATATATATATATATATATATATATATATATATATATGTAAAACATATATATATATGTATATATATAAAACATATTTATATATACGTACATATATATATATATATATTATATATATATATATATATATATATATATATATATATATATATATATATATATAATATATGCTATTTTGGTTTTAATATATGTTCATTTAGTAGAGTTATTTGCTGTTCTTTGCTTTAAATTAATCATTGCTAAGGAAAAATAAGGAATGAAACATTATATGTAAATATACATACACACACACACACACACACACACATATATATATATATATATATATATATATATATATATATATATATATATATATATATATATGTATATATATATATAAAATTAATCAGTTTACTTCATAGTATATTCTGAAATCCCCTATGAAATAGATTTATGTATATTTCCTTCAGAAAATTATTGATTTTCTACCTTATTAAAAGTCGTCCTCCACCTAGTAATGCTCATAAGTTACAAAAATAAATAAAGCATGAAAGGCAAAGATGTGGAATATAGTCCCCAGGAAAAGAAAGGAAAGGCGAGAATCAGACGAATTCACACATACAAAGACTGAAGTCGAGACATTACTTGGAGAGACGGAGACAATAGTGAATGCGCCCTCAAAGGAGTACTGTTGCCTTGACGTCGGAATTGAAGCATGTCACCTTGTGTAACCTCGTTCCCTTCATCCCGTAAGTGGGATCTCTCCTAAATCCTCCTGAAGGAGAAAGAGACCTATTATTATTTCCCTCCGCTTTCTATACTGCAGTGGTTTTGTTAGAATGCAGAGGCAGCGAAGCTCAGAATTCCCTTATGTTGACTGAGAGATTGCCAAGCTTTTAAATTTCAGTTAGCTCTCTGTGAAAGAAAACTATTGTGACGACTTTCTCTGTCTGTCTGTACTTTTTCTGTCCGCCATTATTTTTCTGTCCGCCCTCAGATCTTAAAAAACTACTGATGCTAGAGGGCTGCAAGTTGATATGTTGATCATCCACGCGCCAACCGTCAAACATACCAAATTGCAGCGCTTTAGCCACAGTAGTTTTTATTTTGTTTAAGGTTAAAGTTAGTCATAATCATACTTCTGGCACCGCTATAGGGATAAACAACACAGGCCACCACTGGACCGTGGCTGAGTTTCATGGCTGCGGCTAAGAATTTCATGGGTCGTAGCTGGGGCCGCCACCGGACCGTGGCTGAGTTGCATGGGCCGAGGCTAAAAGTTTCATAGGTCCTGACGGAAAGTTTCATACTGCATTATGCGCCGTACAGAAAACTCGATTGCGCCAAAGAAACTTCGGCGCATTTTTTACTTGTTTTTTTGGATTCGGCCATGAAAATCTGTTAAGTTAACATTTGTCTAGACAACTATTCAAACCGGAAAATGGGAGAGTAACTATACAGTTATTTAAATTTTGAGACACTTTTCCTCCAATTTTTTGTTTTTTTTTGTGCCAGGAAACAATAAAATTGAACACTACTAACTACTGGTTGTGAACTGCAATTATGGTATAATTCAAAACCAATTGTATTCATCTAAAGAATACTGTTTCTGTAGCACATTTTATGGATGGTCAACTGGCAATTAATTACACACAACAACTAGATGTATTTATTGTATTCTGTCAGTCTCTGAATACTGCATAATAGCCCCTTTTCTGGACGTATATTTAACCAAAGAGAATCATAGAAATAATTGTTAAAAGTGACAGGAAACATGAAGTAAATATCCTCCACCTCAGCGCATTTCAATCCACTTCTCAAGTTTTAACAGGTTTTTGCTCTACAGCGTCCGTTTTGTCAACACATCATCTTTTTTACGCCAAATTTTAGATATATTTTCAATTGCTATGCACTATAACTCTCTACACTTTCTCGATTTACTTAGTGACCTTTTCTGCGTAATATTATTTTCCCTCTTTCATGTTGTATTTAAACTTAAATTGCAATTTACTTTCTGCATTCACGATCAAAGGAGTGTTTAAACCGTTTACGATCAAAATGATCATTGCATGTCCTTAACATGATTACCTTTTGCACTCAGTATAATTGCCATTGGAGTTCGTTGTCTTATCCTGTTTCATTTATCATTATTAGATATTTTGTTTCGGCCATTTCTTTTTCATCAAAATTATTGCATTGTGCTATCAAATTAATGTTCCATAACATCTTTTGCATCAATCGTTTTTACATTATGAATAATATCGCACCATCTTTCAGTACCTGGAGTTGTGAAATTGATGAATTATCTGTATAAACATTTCAGTTTTAATTCTAAAGCACTTTTAATTTTG
>NC_089759.1:8489156-8501656 GCF_040412425.1 Macrobrachium rosenbergii | reverse complement strand
AGGTGGTATCACTATTTTCTTACCTATGATGATCATACTTCAATAGTTGTAATAACTTCATCTGGCTATTCAATAGCTGTGCTTGCTAAAGCTGATATGCATCATCCTGAATTTGGAAAATGTTAACGGTGCACTACAGCATACAAGTGCTCAGTTGGCATCACACACACACACATACATTCACGTGAACATTTACACATGCGTAAATAGAATCTACAGGTAACTTTTACACCAGAAATATGTGTGATTGTAATGGCCAAGTTGTCCTCTTGTCTTCTTGATTTCTTCACACACATTTTGGATACGTTTGTCACCACATGGCCTCAGAACCAGTTCAAGAAACCAATGAAGAAGCTCCGTCGCCCTTAGCAGGATTCGAACCGCATCCGATGCATCAGATTGAGGTTGCCCTTAACCACTCATGATTTTGGTCTAAAGCTTTGTAGTGACGAGCGTATATAAAAACTGTGAAGGTATCGAGAAGTCAAGAGGTCATTGCGACTGTTATAAATCCATACGTACGCATATATATAAGAAGGGAAATAACTCTAAAGATTTATGTGCAGCGTCATATTTCAAAATTTAATAGTATAAATTGTAGGGTTTATTCCAATTATTAGGTGATGCTGACCCTTTTGATACGGGGAACACTAGCAAAAATTCATTTTCACTCTTACACAATCTCTCGCCTTGTTTTCACCGTGTAGAGGAAAGATATAAGATAATATACCATTTAAGAGCACGGGGTTTAATGAACCCCAAAAAAAAAAAAAAAAAAAAAAAAAAAAAAACAGGACTATAACGAGTCTCTTCTGAGTTATTCGAAATTCAAGTGGCTCGTTAATTAAGACCATCAGGCCATTTCCTCTCCATGTTTCATCTCCCTGTATGGGAGAGCGGAGCGCTAATTGACTAGTAACCCAATAACCGGAGGGCAGGAGGGAACCCCTTGTTTCCAGGAAGGGGTATAGGTCCCCTCCATGTTAGGCTTTGAGCAGTCCTTCCCCTTCGATTGTGAGGAAGATGAGACAAGTTTCAGATTGAAGAAGTTTCGTTGCTTTCCTCCAACTCGAGGGGCAGAAGAACTTCAAGAACAACAATTCCATTGAATATTTGAATATAAAGTCGTCTCGATTCTGGGGAATTACGTCACTGTGCCGGAAAGTAGGCAGGGTTTCGTAGGCTCCAGGGTAGCTAAACAGAGAGTTTTATCAATCTGGCATATCTCCTTCACCCAAGCCCTGGATAATCAGTTTTATATCAGTGTGATAATTCTAGTTATTAGATGAATGTTTCTTGTATATGTAGAAGTAGAAAACGTCGATAATGCAAAACCACCCTTGGGGAAATAGTGTCTTGACACTAGTCTCGCGTATCGTTAATATTAAATGCGACTATTATTTAATATAAAGTATTAATACAACGGCTTGGGATGCATAGCTTATGATTCTCTAGTCGCTTGTACATACTCTGAGCCTTCGATACATTGCTCTCCAGCCTTCATGTTAAGAAAAGCAAAGGATGTTCGTTTAATGGAAAATAATGAGACACTTGTTCAAGTTATGTATGTTTCAGCATAGAAGAAAAAGAATACGTATCCTCAGAGTTTCATCTATATATATATATATATATATATATATATATATATATATATATATATATATATATATATATATATATTACTGTATTGTTGGTGTGAGGATAGGTTAAGACAACTGCTGCAAGAAATCATTAATTAATGGTAGCTGTGATACGTTCATTGGAAAAATATCGTGGAGAATTAATGAACTGTATTTCATCACCTGAGGTTTAATTAAAAATTTACAGCTCAGTAATTACTCACTTCATTCAGCTGCAACGCAAGTGAAGATGTGTCTCCACTGTGGATGAAACGTTTAGAAATCATAGTCATACATATTAAAAACCCTGTTCCTCTAATGGGGCATTATATTAGGTCCCGGCCTTTCATTATGCTTCGGTTTATGGAAAAATCACTTCGCATATGTTGGGAAAAAATGGACTAATTTACTGGCAACATATCAGTATTGATTAAAAATTTCGAATGGATCAATCACCCAGTTGGAGCTGGGTTAATTTGCCGTTTTTATTTCGAAAATATTGGCGAGGCCGAAGGCTGGTTTCATTAACGCTTGCTGGGAACTCGGCATGATGTAGTACAGACGTTTCATATACACGTATACACAAACTTCCTTACATAAATATGTATATATGTTACAGGCAGATAGCAAAAGCAGGCATCTCACGAACTGCCAGAAATTTCAGGCAGATGGCGAAATGCACTTGGGGACATTTGATCCCCCAGGGGCTAGTACTAAACAGAACGAAACAGTGTAGGTGAGTCACGGTTTCGCCGTGTTTAGTAATGTCCCTGTGGGGATAAAATGTCCCTGAGCGCGTTTCGCTATCTACCTGAAATTTCAGGCTGTTCGCGAAATCCCTGGTTTCGCTATCTGCCTGTAACATATATACGTACACGTACATATATATATATATATATATATATATATATATATATATATATATATATGTATGTATGTATGTATGTATGTATGTATGTATGTATGTATAGTATGTACATAGATAGATAGATATTATGTAACTAGGCAAATTCACCAGATTTTACTGTTGTGATGCCCACATTCACACTTTTTATCTTCCCAAATTCTCACTTAATATTCTTCTAACTGAAGGAAATGATCGAAAAAACTCATTCCAGGTGAAACTCGAACGTACATTATTTAAAGAATGTTAATTATGTGCTTATTCACTAGACTAATAGAAATCAGTGTGGTTGGTTAAAACTGACTAATCTGTCATCTACCATTTTCCCACATGACCAGTCCACCTGCAAACAATTATCCTCCTTTCATCTTGTTCTCATATTTTTTTACAATTTTCGTTTCTCTTAATTTCTTAGCAATTATGTCTTAAAACTCCAAACAATTCAACTCTGCAGTTCTCGTCTTTTTCCTTATATTTGCATTCGCCATCTGCGTTTCTTTCCATAAAGGTGTTTTGGCTCAACAATCTCACGTACCTTTCTATAACACCTTGTAAAGACGCTTGTGCCTTCACAATTTGATCTGTCATGTAAATTACCTTTACTTTCTTCGTCCCACGACCCGTTTATTGTAAAAAAGTCTCTGTGGATTCCACCATGCATACTCGCACTCATTCTTCTACCTTTTTTTTTTTTTGCTTACATTTTACTTCTTTGCTCTATTCTTGCTCCCATTTAATTCTCTAGTTACACGTAACTAAAGTTTTTTTTCACAATTTTGCACATTTGGCGACACCGCTCCTCACTGCACAACTTTTCCATTAACACTCTGTTCCTGTTCATAGTTCACACGCCCTCCTTTCATCCGTAAGAATATATATACACACATATATATATATATATATATATATATATATATATATATATATATGTGTAATATGTTTGTAAGTTAAAGTATACATATTATATTGATATGACGTCTTCATTAATTCACGAAAGTAATATTAAAGGTATTCTGAAAAGAAACCTTTTATTATGTTTTTTAATCATGAGTGGGGTTCGCACCACGAAAAACCTCAATAACTATGTTTACATCTCGTCCATCTCCAAGATCTAAATATCTCCGGCCCTGTAACATCAACCTTTTCTCTTTCATCCCGAGAGATAAATCGTATCCTTTCATATATATTTTTTCTCTCATTTTCTGAGTCTTGCGGTTCATCAGAAACTCGGCTCATTCTTAACAATGATGCAAAAGAGTGTTTTTTTTTTCTTTACTTTGGGGAATTCCTTTTGAACTCACCGTCTTTTGTGGGATGAGGTTTTGCGACTTTGCCTGCAGTTCGTCCTTTTTTATATATATATATATATATATATATATATATATATATATATACATACATATACATATACACATATATAAACTATATAACATTATATATATATATATATATATATATATATATATATATATATATATATATATACATACATATACATATACACATATATATAAACTATATAACATTATATATATATATATATATATATATATATATATATATATATATATATATATATATATATATATATATATATATATATATATATATATATATATATACATATATATAATCAACTTTACAGTCACATGTGGAACAGAAATAAATTTCTGACTCACATCAGGATCGAACCCAGGTCTTTCAATTGAAAGGCAGGGGTGCTGCCCACTAGGCCACACAAGTCATAAAAGAAGTTGGAACCTGAGTGCCACTGCACACAAGGAATTATCTGGGAAAGCTAACTCCTTGCACACCAGCTTATTTTCCCCAACTTCCCGACTCAGCAGTGACCCAATTGACAGCATTTCATTCGAATTATCCCTTCTGAGTGAATATGATAGAGATAATCAACACACAATCACGTTTGGAGCAGAAACAAATTTCTGACTCACATCAGGATCGCTGTCAATTGGGTCATTGCTGAATCGGGAAGCTGGGGGAAAACACGCTGGTATGCAAGCAGTTAGCTTGCCCAGGTAATTCCTTGTTTGCAGTGGCACTCAGGTTACAACTTCTTATATGACTTGTATGGCCTAGTGAGCAGCGCCCTTGCCTTTCAATTGAAAGACCTGGGTTCGATCCTGATGTGAGTCAGTTTATATATATATATATATATATATATATATATATATATATATATATATATATATATATATATATATATATATATATATATATATAGCTCGTATATATAGAAATAATCAACACACAATCACGTGTGGAACAGAAATAAATTTCTGACTCACGTCGGGATCGAACCCAGGTCTTTCAGGTGGAAGGCAAGGGCGCTATCCACTAGGCCATACAAGTCTAAAAGAAGTTGGAACCTGAGAGCAACTGCACCCAAGGAATTACCTGGGCAAGCTAACTTCTTGCATACCAGCGAGTTTTCCCCAACTTCCCGACTCAGCAATGACCCAATAGACAGCATTTCATTCGAATTATCCCTTCTGAGTGAATAAGATAGAAATAATCAACACACAATCACGTGTGGAACAGAAATAAATTTCTGACTCACGTCGGGATCGAACCCAGGGCTTTCAGGTGGAAGGCAAGGGCGCTATCCACTAATTCCTTGGGTGCAGTTGCTCTCAGGTTCCAACTTCTTTTAGACTTGTATGGCCTAGTGGATAGCGCCCTTGCCTTCCACCTGAAAGACCTGGGTTCGATCCCGACGTGAGTCAGAAATTTATATATATATATATATATATATATATATATATATATATATATATATATACACACATTTATATATACACATGTATATGTATATATATACATATACAAATACACATACGTATATTCTATAGAGATGCGCTGATTATGTAGTAGATGAACGCGGAGACTATCGAAGAAGTGAACAAATAATTACGTGAAAAGAAGACTCCATTCCCATAAATTTGCTAAGTGTATTTTTAAGGGTTATTCTCAGTACGTTAAGTTATGGCTATGTCTCCTTGACAATTCAGTGCATGGCTCTTGTAATTTGCTTTAAGTTTTTGTTTCCTGATTCACTCTTTGACTTCTCGGAAACTCTACTTTCTCTCTCTCGTATCGGGAGATGATCTTCCAGTATTGCATACTAACTCCCTCTTGTTCTTTTACACAATTGAAAGTATCCGTATATGTATAAACCTTTCTCGAGTCTGTTAAATGCTTGAGATGAATCAGTATTGTTTTCGACAGATATGCAGATATCCAAATTTAGAAAGGCCAAAGAGAGCGAAAAATGCACGCGGGCTAACGTTTACAGTAATACTTTAACTCCCGCCATGAAATGATATCCTCGGGAACATCGGCAGGAAGCTTAGTCACAAGCAAACGCATTGCCTCAAGATCTTTCCTTCATTGGAAGAAATGTCTCGAACTTATTTTCTTTTTAGTCCTTTTTTCTCACTCTTAATAATTTTTTTTTTATTTTTTTATTTTCACCCACTTCTTTGGATGCCGATACACCGGGAAAAATAGGTTTGTAAAATTTAGAACCTCATTCTTAAATTAATATCTTATGAAATGTGTTTTACTTCCCTCATTCTTCACATTTCTCTCCCGTTCTTAATTTTGCTCTTTTTTTCTTCATATTTTTTATTTTATTTTTTTTTATTTTTAGGCGTTTGTAGATACTTATCCATATATGTATTGCAAGAAAATTAGTAACATTTCACAGGCAGACTAACAGAAAAACTACTTTAGAAAAAAACTTCCACATTAAAGAGATGGGAACTCTTGGCTCTGCCCCACAACTTCTGTTTTGTAGAAACTATTAGCATAGATTTGAAAAAGAAAGCATCAGAAGACATTAAAGAACACTTGATCCTGTCGGTAACCAGATTTGTATCTAAACGTATTCATCTCTTTCATGGCCCTACGTCCACCCCTCCACAAAACCCATTAATATTAATTTTAGACATCCTTGGGACAGTCAGTCGTATAATAGTGCAGCAGATAATTGCATATTTCATAAGAATCGTTCAGATAGTGAAACAAGCATGAAATTTTGCACAAGTGCTCTTTAAAGTTCCCTCTATTAGAAAAGGGCGCTGGCCACGCAAAAAATTTAATATGGCGGCCAAATTCCAAGATGGCGGCCAGTATCGACAGATTTTGGCTAATTTTTCACTAGAATGGCATGTATTTGCTTCTAGCAATATGGTAAAGCTCTTCCATACTATTTCTTGTGAATATTATGTTTCTGTAGCTTCCCAGTACAGTTTACCTTTAAATATGGGGCTATATGGCTGCCAAGAAAAGGTAGAAACAATAATTATAATGAGAAATAATGCCCGTTCAACAGTTATCGTTTTAAGCATGGATCTTGGTTTCTGTGGTTTTAGATCCTAATGAGGCCATCTCTTTCGAATAACTCATCAATTTTGAAGGAAAATTAATAAATGTAAAAGAGTGTATGTCTGCACACAACCAGGGCACACTGGTGACATCACTGCTGTGTAACTCAGCATGGGGTTCAGTGCCAGCTAATCCAGCTTTACTAATCCTGTAGTCTTAGACTAGTAGTTGTAGTATAGTTTAGTTTAGTGTCCCAAATGCTTTCTAACAGCCCCAGACCAGCTATAGTTAGATAGCCGCACCTGAATAGACAGGATGTGCCAGCGCGGAGAGCCGAGCCAAGGGTATGGGGGCTGTACATGATGGTTCATGTACTTACCCGGATGGTGTACAGATCACACGGGACTTAAATGGCACTGGATGAATGATCGGGCTAGGTGTAGGAGACCGAACCTAGTTGAATCCCATACAGGAATGTGTGCTTTGTTTAAGGTGGTAAAAGGATAACCCCTCGGCCTTAATCAAAAGTGAAATCATGGCAGAATGTGATGCCAATCCAATATTGAGCAGTAGAAAAACAAACTGGAGTTTGTGTTGTCTTTGTCAGAAGGACAAAAGAGGTGAGCACTTGACATCACCTCCAAGTCATCATGTCCTAGACCATGATGGGTACACAATGCTGGCAAGGAACATTCCCATGTTCAGTGAAATTAATGAAATGCCACTGATAATGGATCCAGCAAGGCTGGATGAAGGTGATGGCATAGAGGCCACTCTCAGGAAAAAATGCAGCAAAATACCATGTGAACTGTCGCTTGTTGTTTAACAACACTAAACTGGACCGTGCAAGAAAGCGACAATCCAATGACCAGACCAGCAACACTGAGACTAGTCGTGCAAAACTGCGCCGAACCAGTCATGACAATGAAGTTTGCATTTTCTGTGAGAAAGTGGCACCTGCATCTGATCTCAGACAGGCTAGTACTAAGGGCCTTGACTTGAAATTGCGTGAATGTGCAGAGATACTTAGTGATGGCAAGCTCCTTGCTAAGTTGACTGGTGGGGATGTCATTGCACATGAGTTTAAGTATCACCATGCCTGTCTTTGTGCCCTCTACAACAGAAAAAGGTCCTACCTGAGGAACCTTGAGAAAGACCAAGGTAGCACTGAGTCAGAATCAGATGTGTATCCACTAGTTCTGTCAGAACTGATGACATACATTGTTGAAAACAACCTTTGTTCAGATGATCCAGTCACATTTCGGCTGGCAGATATTTGCCACCTCTACCAACAACGTCTGGAACAATTAGGTGTAGAGTCACCAAGTGTAAATTCCACGAGACTCAAAGACCTTCGAAGACAGCAGAGTCCACAGTTCCACTTCTGGCACATGGTGTTGTCTATGGAACTTGTGATATTCCTACTGATCAGGTCCTTCCGTGAGGCCAATTTTGTCCTCTACTGCCAGGCATTGCATGAGCTGATACCCTACTTCTTTTCCAACAATAATACAAACTATGCTCGTTGGCTGCCTATTCACCTCAGGGACATGCTTACCCTAGAGAGTTCACACCCAGAGTTGCACAAGGAGTTCAAGGCTGGCAACTTTGTTGTGCACAAGACCAGTCGCCAGTTCTCAGCAATGGCTCTTGACCAAGCTCATGAGCAGACCAATGCCTTTATAAAGGCTGATGGCGGAGCCATTGGGCTGACTGAAGATCCGTCAGCACTCAGAAGATGGATGGTGGCTGGCCCAGAGATCATCCGCTTGGTGTCTGCATACGAAACAGAGGTTCAAAGTAAGGAGTTTAATGAGCAGACAACACACCATGAACAAACACCTCATGCGCAGAAGACATTCTTGAGAGAGTCAGCAAGCTGTCATTGGCTTTGCAACACTTGGGAAGTCCTTTTCAGGAAGAGAGCCAGGATCTGTATTCCATTGACAACAAAGACATTGCCCACCCCAGCTCAGCAGAACTTCTACAGACACACCTTGACAGAGGCCGCACTAAATTTCAGAAGTTTTCAGACTCTTTGGCAAACAATGCAGTCTCCTTCTATGAGCCGATAAAGAAGAACAGAACTGACTTCTTCAGGCAAGAAGCTGCTCCTGTAGAACAGTCAAAGCAGAAACTTCTGAAGGAGGATTGCCAGCTTTTCTCAAAGCTATTTATATCCTGTCAGAGCCGTGAATGTGATCTGCAGGAATTCTTCCAGCTTCCCTTAGTGAGGGTGGTAGGCTGTACACATGTCAGAAGTCTCAGCTGACCTCGGTCCTGGAGAGTCATGTTACACTAGAAGACAAAGAACCAAAGACTGATGTCCTCATTGTAGATGGATCAGCTTTGGTCCATGCCTTGCCACCAAAGAAAGGAAAGACCTTTGAGGGCTATGCACTTTGCAACTTCTTGCCTGTGATACAATCCTATAGCAGCAAGTACACATCATCACATCTTGTATTTGATGTATACAATACATCCAGCCTCAAAGCTGAGACCAGGCTCCAACGTGGTCAAGGAGGAAGGCGCAAGGTGACAGACAAGAACACAATTCCATCCAACTGGCGCAATTTCCTAAGACACGATGCCAACAAGACAGAGTTGTTCCAGTTCCTGGCAGACAAAGTTGCCCAGATGTCTGCCACAAATGTTGTCATTGCCACGAAAGGGTCTGCTGTCCTCAGCACTCATGAGGCTAGTCTTCAGGGACTGGAAAAGTGCTCTCATGAGGAAGCTGACACCCGCATCTTTCTCCATGCCAAATATGCCACAGAACATGGAGCCAAGACCATCACGGTTAAAGCAAATGACACAGATGTTCTTGTCGTTGCAGTCAGTGCTTTCTCCACTCTCCACAATCTAGGGCTAGAGAAGCTATGGGTGGCATTTGGCCAAGGCCAGAGCCTGCGCTGGATTGCTGTGCATGACCTGTGCAACTCTCTGGGCCAGGAGAAGGTGAATGGCATGCTCTTCTTCCATGCGTTCACAGGCTGTGATACAGTGTCAGCCTTCCGGAGCAAGGGCAAGAAGACCGCCTGGCAGACATGGAACATCTTTCCAGAGGCCTCCACTGTGTTCTCCAAACTGAGTCACTACCCTCTCAGAGTGGAAGAGAGTGACCTGAAGGTCCTGGAGAGGTTTGTCATACTTATGTATGAAAGATCCAGCACTGCTGGCACTGTGGATGAGGCTAGACTTGATATGTTTGCCAGAAAACAAAGGGCATATGAGGCCATTCCACCAACCAGGGAGCTCTCCTCCAACACACCAAGCGTGCTGCGTACCAGGCTGGTTGTGTGTGGGGCAGGCCACCCAGTGTCAGCCACAGCCAGAGAACCCTGCTGAGTGGGGATGGCAAAAGTCTGGTGAAGCATGGCAAGTCCTCTGGACAACCAACTCGCCCTTAGCCAAGAGTTGCCAACAGCTTACCAAATGTGGATGCAAAGCAGGCTGTCGGGAAAGGTGCAAGTGCTACAAGCTGGGTCTTCCTGCACAGCTCTGTGCACTTGCAAATGTGAAGTCTAGATAAATATTGCCCTCTCTTTAGTAGATAATCTAGCTTGAGCATCCAACGTGTCATGCTATGCCTACCTTCTTATCCTCGAATTTTTCAAAGGTGTAGGTTGAGAGACCTATACATAGATTGGTTGCGTTTAGTCCGTATTTCTCTTCTTTTCTTTTTATGGTTACAGTCTTAGACACAATGTTGTATGTGACCATACCATTACTATTTCAGTTGAAAATAGCATATTAGTTAAACTGTCTGATCACATGAATATACCATTAAATAAAAACAGTTGGTCTCTATGTCTGCTAGCGCTGTGGATAGAAAAAAAAAAAAAAAAACTTTTATGGCAACCATTTTGTACGCCATCTTGGTTACAATTCATTTAGTAAGGGTTTTCAATAAAATGTGTGGTATGGAACATTTTTATAACCTAAAAGTCGAGGTTTAAAAAAAAAAAACTGGCATATTCCATCCAATAGATGCTCCCAAACCAGTGAATCTCAACATAGATGGCGGCCATTTTGAAAAATAGCCGCCATCTTGGATTTTCAGGTGGCCAGCGCCCTTTTCTAAGAGAGCGTAGTCTTAGGAATGTTTGTGCCAAATTTCATGCTTGTTTCACTATCTGAACGATTTTTACAGCAATCTGCTGCACTATAAATACTTTGGACACTGACACTTCTGATCACTGAGTGCTGAGTGAAGTTTATCTAAACTTCGTCAAGGCTTTTTTTTTTTTTTTTTTTTTTACAAACCATACTACATGATGTTTCCGTTATTAAAGTCATCATGCTCCTATTGTAAGACCCTTGTATCTTAAATCCTCATTTCCGATGCTTTTGTCGAAAAATGCTCCTTTTAATTTTTATTATCATTTTCTCTATGTTTCATTGCCCGCCATGTTTAACGAACTTTTTTGACTCTAAAACCATCTCACTTAGGCAACGGAATTAACTCCCATTGAACCAAAGTAATTTGCGAAGGTCTTAAGTTATCACCCTGTCCGTTACTGATGACAAAAGAAATAATTCAACATGCAACATGTCTCACATCGTCACTAGCTTTATTGCTTATTATACTATAACACAGCCAAGTGTTCCCATGGAGTGTCTTTCCTCCCTGCACGTTTATCCATTTTTCTCATTTTTGAACCTCTTAAAAGTCTCGCCTCAAAAAAAAAAAAAAAAAAAAAGCTACTCATACAAAACCGACTGAGGGACTATTGAGAGTTTTTGATGGGTAGACACACGAATATTTCTCTTTGAATATCCATGTACGTGTATGTATGTGTATGTGTGTATGTGTATGTGTGTTTAGGGTGGGGTAGATAGGAAGAAGGGGGGGGGGCTTTTATATGAAACTCATAACTTTGAGTTCAAAAGCCGTAAATAATGTAAGATTGCAACCTCGTTCAGAGACCTATATGTACTCATTCATTCCTTGAGGATATATACCAAATTTATATTAACTTTCTTCTCCCTATAGGCTTGGTTTATGAAAACTTATTAGGTTGCCAGTTCCTTTAGAAATTCTATGGCAAAAAGAAAAAAAAAACTATTCCCATATATTACTCTGTAAGAATCGAGGAAAATGACGTCGGGTTTGATTTTAATCCGCTAAAGGCATAAAATGTTAACTTTGTCGCAATGAAAACGAAAGTTTTATCAGCCGCCGTGTATTTTCTTTTACCAGATATCAAATCGGAGAAAACTCGTACATTAATTTAAATTTACTTTGTTATCATTTTACGGTGTTAACTTTAATTTGTCTTTATTTAATTGTTGATCTAACTTTCGTCGTTTATTGAATTGATCATCGTTGATACTGTAAATCTTTAACTATGTCGTTGCTTTAATGACACATCAGATACCGTAAAATCATCTTCAATATGATTAAAGATTGATCACTAATCATTAGACTTTTCTCCAAAGTATATGTTAAATTTACTGAGAATGTCTGCTTTCGGTAAGGGATTTGTCGAGCAGTCAGAACACAATCATATTAGTATTTCGAATATAAAGAGACCAATTTTAACAACTGAATACTTAAATTAGGCAATACGAGAGAAATAAAAAGCAGCAAGAGCTATGCTGACAATAAAATAAATATCGTATTCATC
>NC_089759.1:8464156-8484156 GCF_040412425.1 Macrobrachium rosenbergii | reverse complement strand
CTTCCGCGAGCGCTGTGTAATTACGAGGAACTGACAGAATCATTGTCGTTACACCACGGTTTTCCGTATCCTTGATGTTACTGGCATAATGATCATTGTTTGCTTGACTGCATGTCACTGCAGTATTTTAGCGGCTGTTTATATAATTAAGACGTTGTTAATAAATGTTGGACTCTAATCATTACTATTGAAGTGGAGAGGTGTATATTGTTTTTTCCTAAAAAAAACATTTTCAGTTGTGCATTGCCACAATGGTGTGCTTCCGCTTTTATTTGTTTTGGTGATTAGCTCATTTTTTCACAATTAATTGAGGTGAAACAACAAATTCATTTATATCTAATTAGGGTAGTATTTTGAATAAAAAAATAATGTTGCAAGTATAAAAATTTCATGTTACTGCTTACTTTAGTAACATTCATTATTTTTTTTTTATTTTGTACTCGGTCGGCACACGTTTGATTAAGCTTTATATACATCTGATTATTTAGTATGGTTCAAGGACGGAAAGATGCGTTTCCCTAAGAATAGGAAACTAATTTTATTTCTCATTACATATTCAGTCATGTAAATGTCATAGGGGACTGCCGACCACCGTAGCTGTAGATTATTAGGGTACTGTGGATCTGAGATTAATATTTTGGCCTCATTGCTTGGAGAATGACATTCTGGTTTCGTGCCTCAGAATCTCAAATCTGTATTTTCTATGGTATTTCTTTACTTATTTCGGTCATCAGTTGTATTTTCAGTGGTGAACATTTTGCATTCATCGTTCTGCCATAATATCAGTGAGATAAGGAATCTTAGATTAATGAATTAACCCATATTTTATAATTATGAAGTCAAAGAACATTGCTGTTTATCATACACTTTTGTTCGTTCCCTTTTAATGTCTTTCAACATGATAAAAAAAAAAAAAATTACCGCTGTACTGATACTCCAAGTGTTATTGCTGTTGATGACTAAGTTTCATTTGTTGCCAATATCTGTCGTGTTTTTAAGGCCACTACCATTAAAAATGAACTTTGTTTCATGGACACATACTAAGAGTATAACCCCAGTACTAATGATTTAGTGGACTACCAAAGCCATCCCAGACTGAAGTAACACAAGAATGTTGCAAGTAATGAAACTATTCAAATGCGTTCTAACGGAAACACAAGCATTAATGCTGTATACGAATATCATAACACTCACAGACACAAACACACACACATACAAACATAGTAAATGAAACATTATAGGTACTAAAATTAAAAAGGCGATATTAATGACCATGGTTATTTTGTATCTTTCTGAAAACGGATGTAGTAAACGAAAAGTAAAAAGTTATTTCTAAAATTTAAACCTAGAGCAAAGTTATATCACCAAGTATTAAAAGTCTGTAAACAAAAGAATAATGCTCATCTTAAGGTATCCTTTTTACTCAAACTTACATTTAATCTTAGTTTATACGTACTACGTATCTGTTTGAAATTTGACATTTCACAGGTTTCCGGTCTCAAATTTGTTGTGCTTTATTTTTCATTACATTCGTTATGTAAACAACTATGTCGATGTGATCATTATATATTTGGGCCCTTGCCATTACTCTTTGTAAAGTATTTTAGGGGTATTTTGCATTCTCAGCTATTTTCCCCCCATTTCTGATTTTTCCCGTTTTTTCAAAGTCATCCCCTGCCTTGTAAGTCCTCTTTCCTATTACGTTTGCCCCTCTCGTCTTTGTTCACCCTTCAGTGGAAGTATGAGGGCATGCATATGGATGGAGGTTCCTCTCTCTCTCTCTCTCTCTCTCTCTCTCTCTCTCTCTCTCTCTCTCTCTCTCTCTCTCTCTCATCCGGCAAGGTTTTATAACAGGGAAGCTGAGAGGTGTGAAAACGTGCAGAATACCAGAACGAGCAATTTCGATATCAGAGGTTCCTTGTGGGTGCTTGGTTTAATCCTAATACTTTATCCTTCAAGAACTACAAGTCGTAAAGCATTTCATGTAAAACTGATGTTTTACTGTATCAGTACAGACTTGAAGAACATAGCCACTTTTACCTGATGAAGTTTCATTTAGGACATGCAGTGCACATAACTGGTATCGTGTATATCTTGAGAAGGTGGTTTGCTTTGTTGTGTTAAGGGAATTTAACTCTAGTGAAGTCCATGTAATCTTCCATTGAAGTTAAGTACGAAACGAAGTAATATTTAGCTGTCATATGTTATGTGTTTTGCTTCAAAAGAGTACCTTCAAAATCGATCCCTACTTTCAGACTTTAAAACAGGCAAACTCATTCTCAAAAGAAGGATCTCTCTGCCGGTAGCAATCTTCTGACTAAAATTTTTTTTTTTTCCCCAGATTCTGTGGGATCCGAAAACTTTAGATGCAGCAAAGGAACTTGTAAGAACCGGTAGAAATTCCAATAAATGTGCTCAAGTAACCAAGCGAAGTTACCGTCCCAAATGACATGGTTGCTCGTCATCATTCGAAGAAACGAAGATTTTGTCTTCAAAAGGTAAGTTCGAGTTTTTTATTCTTTTCTTGGACAGAAGATGAAATCTTCAAAAGGTAGGAGAATTAATTAAGAATTTTCGACCATTTACCTAGAATTTTGAAACCTTTAGATGACCAGGTAAGAAAATCCAAGGAAGTTATTGGATTTTTTTATACATGTTGGATTTTTTTAAAAACTAATGATCGGAAGAAAACCGGGCTAAACATATCAATACCCGAATCACACAGGAAAGTGAAATAGGTGTCTTTCAATTGTAGGATGTGAAATTACCGTTTAATTAAAAAATTATGATATTCCTATTTCGGTCTTCAATTTTCCACGTGTTTCCAACTTCTGTCTTTAATATTTAGTCTTCTCTTATCATTCATGTTAACTTCCTATTGAATCCAAATTAATTTCTTTTTTATTCGTCATTTCCCCAGTAGTATGTAGTTACGTCTCAATTCGTTTTCCTACTTTGCTTACGTATCCCTATGGTAATGTCACAACGTTTCTTTATATTCACGATTTTTACTTGCACAGTACTGCTAAAGCTCAGTTCAAAATTTAGTAGCTCAAAATATTCAGTGATGAATATTTTGCATTTGTCGTTCGCCACATTATGAGTGAGATAAGGAATCATATATTAGGTCAATGAGTTAACCCATATTTTATAGTTGTGAAATAAAAGAATATTGATATATTGTCATATACCTTCGTTCCCTTTGTCTTTCAACTTGAAAAAAGAAAAAATTAACGTTGTATTGATACTCCAAGTGTTATTGCTGTTGATTACTAAGTTTCATTTGTTGCCAACATCTGGTTTGTTTTTCAGGCCACTACCTTTAAAAATTCACTTTGTTTCATGGACACCTACTAAGAAGATAACTCTAGTGGTTGTGTTACTTTCGGGTTATAAAAAAGTATCGTACCACAGGTAAAGTATCTGCAACGCGATATTCGTTACCGTGGGTCAAATTGAGTTTTACCTGGGGTGGATGTACGTTCAGAGGATAACAAAATAACACACAGCAGTTTCACTCACCCTCAAACTTCTCACTCCAACTGATATTTTCATCCAGACATTTGATATGCGCGGTGAATCTTTACTTACCAATAGTTTTGAATCAGATTGACTTTGACTCCAAAACATTTACTTGGAAGCGTGTGGATATTTGATCTTTATTTTCATTACATCGAAATACCCACTGTTCATTGGAATTTCTCAACCACTTGATTTATATATATATATATATATATATATATATATATATATATATATATATATATATATATATATATATATATATATATATAATATAAATAATATATATATATATATATATATATATATATATATATATATATATTATACATATAAATATGTATATGTGTGTGTATGTTGATGTATATGCGTGTGTATTGGGGTCTCTAAGAATACAGTATATATAGTAGTACTCTTAATTATATATCGGTAGAAGTCTATGAAAGCACAAATCCTTCATCCAATTTTGCAGTAACCGTTAAAAACCAAAGATTTCCTTTAGCTCTTTACACTCTCCAACTTGTATTTCATTCACTCTCTTTGTCCTGCTCTCCATTTAATACTGCCACTTCCTGGTTCTGTCTTTTCAACCGGAGTTTTGTACTGCAGCTTTGTACTATCTCGATGCCCTCGCCATCATTAGCATATAAATTAAACTCCGGCCTCCGGTGCATGCGTCAGGTAGCCCCCATTAATTAGGTCATTGTTTACCTGCCCCATCTCACCTTATTTTATTCCCCCAGGTTGATTCAGCGTCGCTCTCTCTCTCTCTCTCTCTCTCTCTCTCTCTCTCTCTCTCTCTCTCTCTCAGGTGTAGGACCTAAGCGATTGAAAGTTGATTTTGGTATGCCTGTGTTTTTAGATAAGTAGACTTAATGAATAAATTTGTAAGCTTTTCAGTTTATCTGTTCAAGCACATGACTGATATTTTTCTTTATAACGACAGTTATTTGCATCAGTGGTAGGAAAAAAATAAAATCGTTTTCCCTGTAAAATGTGGCATTAGTCATAGAGGCACATAGTGGCATTGTACAGTCATGCCACCTTTAGCACCATTGTGCACCCTCTTTCTATGTATTTTTCACATCTTCGTGAAAAATACAGATAACTGAATAATACCAGTGCCATTTGATCACATAACTATAAATACATACATATATATTTATGTATACATATTTATATATATATATATATATATATATATATATATATATATATATATATATATATATGTGTGTGTGTGTGTGTGTGTGTGTGTGTGTGTGTGTGTGTGTGTGTGTGTGTGTGTCTACTTGAAACTAACTTTATAATTTCACTCAGGTAATATTTTATGAATTATTATTATTATTATTATTATTATTATTATTATTATTATTATTATTATTATTATTATTATTACTGGTGCTGTTAATATCATTTTCACCGTAACAATAACGAACAACACAGTCATTCTTTATTGCGATTGATGTTCTGTTGGTGAGAATTTATGTCCTTTTTACAAGCCGAAGCAATTACCCGGTCGCGTCGTAACGATCTAATTTCCCTGCTCATTCCCCATTAATGGCTTAGCCTATGAACACATTTACATGTTAATTAGATTGCATGAATATTGATATTCACAGAATAGAGCTCTAGTTTGGCTGAACACGTCTGTGCACGCTGTTCCGCTTCCAGCGAAACCTGGAAGCAACTGGAACATCTTTAATTGGTCTTAATGACCTGTTAATGGATCGATCTTCGTTTCTCAGTTAAAATTATAAATTACCCACGTGAGGGGAAAGTGCTTAGTCTTTTTCGAGATACGGCTATTAAAAATTATTGTATGAGGACTTTTAGAATAGAATATAGGGTTTAGGCCAAAGGCCAAGCGCCGGGACCAATGAGGTCATTCATCGCTGAGAGGGAAATTGACAGTAAGAAGGTTTGGAAGGTGTAACATGAGGAAAACCTCGCAGTTGCACTATGAATCAATTGTTAGGAGAGGCTGGAAAGTCAGATGGGTGAAAGAGAAAATGAACGGAGTATAGTAAAAGGAATGAAAGGGGTTGCAGCTAAGGGCCGAAGGAACGCTGCAAAGAACCTTAAGTAATGCCTACATTGCACCGCAGGAGGTGCACTGACGGCACTACCCTCCCTACGGGTGGGGGGGATGCTTTTAGAAACAAAAATCGTCCAACTAGGGAATGGTCGTTGGCACGTCTTATTTATTTCGTATTTAAATTTTAATTTTATTTTAAATGTTGTTACCATTAAATCCTATCTTATTAAACATGTAACCATTATCTAATACGTTACTTTCGCGTAGTAGAAAAAAAATCAGTTAACATGAAGATGATGATACTACCGTTTTTTACCTTGGTAGTTGCAGCGTAATTGTATTTTTATATCCAGTCAAGTCATAATTCAGAGCTAACAAGACAAGGGGCAATACCCTTTCAGTAATTTTAGTTCCCAAAACTCCTTTGAAATCCAAAGACAGAAGGCCTTTATTAATGCTCTGTGGCTCAGGGCCAGTTATGGAACACAAACAAATTAGCAGTCTTTATATGCTTGCTATTTATGACCTGTACTCTTGATTGGTGACCATCTTCAAAGTTTCCCCTGTTACCTGCGCACCACGGACAATGTTACAATTATCTTTATAATTCCCTATCTGGCATTCCATATTATACAGTTGGGAGTAAGGGAATTGAGCATGTGATCACTTGACTTATGTCAATGTGATTTTGTTGATATTTATATTGTCATAAATATCAAATCAATCTTTGACCATTTCACATATTTTGTAGACTATTAAAAGTAAATAGCAAAAGATAGGAAAAAAAAAACTTGATAAGAGATGCCTTTGCATTTATAGAACGACCAGAAATCCCAGGACCAGCGCGTTGCATGAAGACCGCATTCTGCATTTCCAAAAATAGCGAGAGAAATGTTTCACAGAGAGGAGTCGCATATTCGAAAGACAGGGAAGCCATTTTTCAGCGTACAGAAACATTTTACTCGATCGTCTTGAGGCAGAGCTTTGATTTATTGCCGTGTTTCATCCCGCGACAGCTTCTGAGGGTCATACCCTAAAGCATTTGAATTTTTCTTTTCCTTTTTTTATTTTTCTTTTGGAAATGGTGTCTTCCTCGAGTTTATCAATGGAGGTTTTCGTGATGTTTGGTTTTATGTATTCTAGATATGATATAGCTGTTATCGTGTGTGTGTGTGTGTATATGCGCACCTATATATATATATATATATATATATATATATATATATATATATATATATATATATATATATATATATATATACGATGAAGCAGATTAAGGACAGGAGTACCATGGGATACGCACTTTGTTTTAACACTACGTTTCATGACAACATCGCCACATCTTCAGGGATTTTCTGCGAAATAAAATATAACATGTTAACATAAAATACATAATTCAGCTCCGTTGTAGAAAAGTCTGCAGAACATCCAATGCAACCCAGCCACACAGATCAGACGCGCAAGGAGCTTATACACACGATGAAGCAGATTAAGGGCAGGAATACCATGGGAAACGCATTTTGTTTTAATCCTACGTTTCGTGACAACAATATGCTTCATCGTGTATAAGCGCCTTGCGCATCTGATCTGTGATATATATATATATATATATATATATATATATATATATATATATATATATATATATATATATATATATATATATATATATTGAATGATTGATAATTGGTTGGTTGATTGATTCAGTGATCTACTGAGAACTAGGAAGAGATTTTGTGATGAAAGTGAAACTGTATGTCGACGAGAAAGTGATGGGATTGTTACAAAAGTGGGTGTAAGTTTTAAATATACTGTAATAGCTGTTTGATATTTTTTTCAAATCCGTGATGAGAAAGGTACATTGCAGATGTAGGTAAAGAGTTGTGGGACATGATAGAATACTCGTGAATGGAATTTGCAGTGGATGATTACTATTGATGACGTAGTGTTATTTGGTTAGTAAATAAAAAGTCAAGAGATTAGTAGAATAGAATGAAAGTGTCTGTAAGAGGAGAATATTAACAAAAGTAATTGGAACACAGGAAGATAGAGAGAGAAATTAATCTCAGGCAGAATATGAAATAATGGCAATATTTCATCTTAATGTGTAAAGTCACTGCTATACATATTGGTATGATAAAAGAATAGGTGAAGAAAAGTAGTACCAAGAACTTTGCTACAGAATTGAAAGAAAGGGGTGTGTCCATTCAAACTTTAAATGCATGAAGTGATTGGTGAGCTAACTCTCCTTTAGTAAAGTGAAGTATGGATGTTGTCTGTGAATGATGAAAAATAGTTTGAAAACGTTTTGGATGGACAGGTTGCCTGTCAGAAGACTTTATTGGGAATAAGCAATGTAATGATACAAAGATTTGGCAAAAAAGGGAATAGGGTATTTTGATGTGGTCTGATCATGTAGAGAAAATGGAGGACAGTAGGCGTGTATATTTATGAAGGTTTTGTGATGAGAGTGGGGCCAAGAAAGTGATGGCTTAATGAGATGGAAAAGGCGTTGGAATTAATTTAGTTCCAAAAATAGAGCGAATGTTAATGCAAGATAGAGGAATGTGGTGCAATGTTTGTAGATAAATGAAATCATTGCTCCCGTCGGTAGTGGCTGAAGGTTAGTCAATGTGTCTGCAGATCAATTCATCCTTCATTGTTTATTAAAGGGTGAACATGTCAATAACCAATGTTTTGCTTTAATATGAAGCCACCTTTCTCCTGTGGTAACAAGCCAAAAGCTTTATTAATATATATATATATATATATATATATATATATATATATATATATATATATATATATATATATATATATATATACACACACATTTATAATATATATGTGTATGTATGTTGTATATATATTATACATTCATACATGCATTTATATATATATATATGTGTATACATACATACATACATACATACATGTGTGTGCATATGTGTACATTAAATATATATATATATATATATATATATATATATATATATATATATATATATATATATATATATATATACACATACATACATACACACACAACATACGAACAAACTTACATAAAACAAAAAGAAAGAAGAGAAGAAGCGGCTGAAGTAAAAACAGCAGGGAAATAGCAATATGAAAATGAGAGGACGGGGAATACGTAATGAGCTCACGAGAGACGAATACATCACGGGGAAGGAGAATGTTTTCATGTTTTAGGAAGACATCGTATATTCCCGCATGATCATCGGGTTTAGTTCAGTAGGCGTAATGGCGAAAGATTGCATTTTCCCCATTTTTATTTATGCTTCTAAAAGGCCTCGTTTTCAGTTTACGCATTTTAGCTTGTTTAGTGTTGTTTGGTGTTCCAGACAATAGAATCAACACGGGCATAATGTGCTAAATAGCTCATTTTTCACAACTTACAATAATTTCCAGGAAGACATTGTCTCAGAAAATTCCTTTTTTTTTTCTCTCTTTTAGAAGCCTCCGTAAGAAAATTGTGAGTTTTATTGGGCCTACATATTTTATGTGCGTAGAGTTCAGAATCTCATATGAGGAAATTACGAAAAATGCATCTTTCTAGTGGACGCTTTAATTTGAAAACTTTCCTACTGTGTTGCTCTCATGATATTCCAAATTTGATTTATTCGTTGTTTGTGGTTTTCCTCCTGTTACACCTTTAAAACTTTCCTACTTTCAATTTCCCTTTCGGCTATGATTGACCTCACAGGACCCAGCGCTTGGCCTCTGGGCAAAAAATTCTGTGTTCTAAACACTATATGAATTTAATCTGAATTCCGTAAATTGCAAAACTAACCAAATAACATGTAGGTCACTATGAAATAATAATTATTATTTTCGTTCTTTCTTTGTGAACAGTTTACATGAATGTTAAAATGGACAGTATGTCTGCAGTAAGAATTTTTTTATTATGAGTTTTATAAATCCGTAACCCTTACACAGACACAAGAATGCTCTTTCAAACCAAAGGACAATTATCCAAAGCGATGCATGTAGAGAACTATTTAGACTGTTATTTATGTTTAACGCTTCTGAACTGAAGTATTAAACAAACAAGTACTTATACAGTGTAGTTTGCGAGATACTGTACGAGTAAGAGACGCACATCAAAACTGTCTGGGTATACTGAATACCTTTCCTAGGAACTTTGAAAATTGTTGATAAGAAAACTTGTCGAATGCTTTTATTAAGTTCTTTGTGATTATTCTGTGATTATTTTAAGGAAGATAACCATAAGAAAATCCTGGAAAATGCAATGAAACAGCAATATGAATTCAGTTTACTTAACCGTGAACTTGGGTTATTTTTTAAAATCAAGAGTTTTTTTTTTTTTAAATAAAGCCCTCGTATTGTTTTGTAATTCTAAAATTTGAGCTCTATGAAATAGCATTTTTATTTCCTTTGTTTTTGTTTTTCAACACTGCTCCATGCACATAGAACAGTTTTTTTTCCATCTTTGCTGGGTATTATCCTCCCAATTTTTCATAAAAAGGTCAGGATAAATCGCTGTTGGTAAAAAATGAAATACAGGAGTATAAGCAGTATCTGACAATAACTCGCCCTGTGGAAGTTTCTTAGATTACATAACGATTTCTTTTCTTCCTGCTGATTTTAAATAATTTTATTACTTAAGTAATATATACTTTCATAAAAAAAAGTGTGTTCATGATAAACAAGGAATTAAAGGAAATTAAATACCTGATTTTTACTCCCCAGAATAGTACGATGCTAAAAGCTTTTTGGGATAAATCTTAATATTTAATCAAAACTTTGAAATCGTCTTTTGTTGCCGTAATGTGTACGGAAGCTGGAGATGGCGTTTTTCCAAAAGGGTTATATCATCTGGGATGGGAAAAATGGAGTGGGATCTCTGGACATTTTTTTTAGTGGATAGAAACGGAGTCTGGAATAAAAACGTGCGGCTAAATAAAAGTACTATTGAACTGACTTTTTGTTTTTTTGTTTAAGGAAGTGAAGTGTGGATGTTGAATACTTTTGAGAAAAACAAGATAGAAGTTGGTCGAGACAAATTGTTCCTGTAATATAGGTAGAGTAAGCGGGGTTGAACAGGTGACATATGAATGGACGCAACAGAGATTGTGAGAATTTTAGCAGAAGAGGAAGAAGATAAGATGTGCTGGAAGGGAAGGATCTTAGCGTAGAGAAAGTGCAAGGTGTTAGTTGGGCGTGAGGAAGCAGACATTGTTCAGCACCATCGGGTTAGTACATTTATGGCACAGAGACCTTCTCAGACGCTTTAAATTGTTTTCAGTTCCAGGATCGTAGGGAAAATAGTCTGTATCAGACCACGCTCAGAAGCTTAGTAATTTTTTCTTTGCTTACTCTGTAAAATTACTTTTCGTGGATGCCATTTTAATCGAAAATTATAAATGCCACCATTGTATTGCATTTTATATACAGTAATATATATATATATATATATATATATATATATATATATATATATATATACATATATACATACATACATACTGTGTATATGTATATATGTGTGTATATAATGTGTGCGTATATTGCATACGTGTGTATGCGGGGGCATGTGCGAATGTAACTTTATTTTTGTTAAACGTTCGGGTTGGCGATAGCGGGTAAGTTATTGTCGGAAAACACGTATTTATATATTCATACATGCACATAGATATTCATATATACAGTGATAATAAAAAGGAGAGGGCTTTGTGTTGCTTTCATCGCCGTATAGGCTATATCACAAGAAGTTGGTGATTGCCCGGAAAGAATAAATGAATAGAAATTTTTACTCTGGAACATTACTTTCTTCAGTTCCTCCTTCCCGCAGGAAAATCTCAGATGCGCAGGACCCCGTAGCGGGGTAGGGCCGTCAGTGCATCTCATGTGGTGCACTGTAGGCAATACTTAAGGTTCTTTGCAGCGTCCCTTCGGCCCGTAGCTGCAACCCTTTTCGTTCCTTTTACGGTGCCTCCTTTCATATTCTCTCTTCCATCTTACTTTCCACCCTCTCCTAACAATTGATTCATAGTGCCGCTGCGAGGTTTTCCTCCTGTTTCACCTTGCAAACCTTTTACTGTCAATTTTTGTTTCAGCGTCGAATGGCCTCACAGGTCCCAGTGCTTGGCCTTTGGCCTAAATTCTATACTCAATTCATCAAATGTCCAGGAGTTTCCATATGTTTTATATATTTCCGGTTTTCAGGGCTGCATCTTTCCAGACCCTTAACGTTTTCCTTTATAACCGTGTTGATTTTAACGATTTGGTTTTTTAAAAACTTGATAAGATTAAATTCTTTGTACATAAAGTCATTATACTCCACCTGGAAGATGGGTTTGATATCGATGGGAGGTGGGAAAGTCTAACCACAATTTCACTGTATAAAATTTCTGTTTAAAACAGACGGTTTTCTTATTCAAGATGCACCTTAAAAAGATGAAAATAACGGATTATTACAACATCCACCCAGAGATATTAGTATTTATCCCTCTACTTAATTTCATGGCAATTACTAATGTCTCTACATTCATGTCTCCAATCCTGACCTGCTTTCTGTTAGTCCCACGCACCCATTTCCTTTCTTTATTGACTTCCGAGTTACTATTAGGACACACGATAGTAACATGCACTCCTATTTCTGATTTCCAGTTGGTCTTAAGCGTCTCAATTCTTCAACACCAGGCGGTTGGGAGTATAATCTGCTGTGAACTAGGACAACAGTTTGTCTTGTACCATGTATCACTTATCCATTAATTGCAGCTGTTCATAAGCGCAAGTACATTCTTCACAGCAAGGAATTTCGTGTATTGTTATGAATGAGTACAGCAGCTGTTCTTGAGTCTCACTTTGTTTATGAAGCTTGCCCAATTACAAATACCAGCTGCTATGCAGCGTTTCCGTAGCCTAACAAATGTCTGCTCAGCAGTTACTGTGCAGATTACAAGCCGAAGCATTACTGCTTTATTTTCTAACAAAAAAACTAATTCGCTAATCGTAATAGTCATATACTTTTTCCTAGGGCATAATGGTTATTCATAGACATGAGAAACTCCATAGTTATTCTTGGACTTGAGAAACTCCATGGTTGCTCATTGACTTGAGAAACTCCATAGTTACTCATAGACTTGAGAAAATCCTTAGTTACTCATGGACTTGAGAAACTCCATAGTTACTCATAGACTTGAGAAAATCCTTAGTTACTCATGGACTTGATAAACTCCATAGTTACTCATATACTTGAGAAACTCCATAGTTACTCATGGACTTCAGAAGCTCCATAGTTACTTATGGTCTTGAGAAACTCCATAGTTACTCATGGACTTGAAAAACTCCATATTCTATTGTATGACTTTCAGTAGTTCACCCTAAATCTATCTTGGATTTATTTGCTTGCCTTAGATCCCATGACAGAGCAGACGAAGTTAATCCTGTCTCTTTCTGCTTACATGGGAAAGCTAGAGAAAGAGAGAGTCACTTCATTCCAGGTTTCTTCTCATAATTTGTCACCGCCAGCCTTGTTGACTAAACACAGTCAAGTCCTTGAGAATTCAAAAATTTAAATCTATTTTCTCATTTTATGTCCTTCTAGACATTTTTTTCTTTATTCCTTTTTTTTTCCTCTATCCAACCCGCCCTTCTCGCCTACCTTCCCCTCTCCTATATTTCTGTCCTATTCGCTTTTACCCACCCCTCAGTGATAGGACACATGAATATGTATGACCTCTTTTTACTCCTCAGAGGGTTTCGAATTCTCTGCAGGGGGCTCCTTTAAAGAATTTGGAATATTCAGTTCAACATTTTTTTCTAGCTATCCCAAGAGGTTTTTTGTTTTTCCTAAGGATTTCGGACGACAGAATTTAATTTTCCTTTCTGGGGATTACCATACATCACTTTCATTTGAGGTAGAATGGGAAAATGCGCATAAACCCTTAGGCAAAACATTTCACATTTTTACTTGAGAAATTCATTGGTATGCTTATGTCTCATTGTAAATAATAACACGAGTCCATCATCAGCCATAACATTCTCGTTGTCCTTGTTCCTTCCTCAGCCAAGTTTTTCATGTAGAAGTTCTCCTTTATTCATGCTGCGAGATCCTTGATTCATATTTTACACATTCTATCCTACAGTTTTGTCAGCATTTCCCCTATTCGCCTTTTTTTTTAAGCTCTCCCAGTTATTGTTCTACTGTTCGCAACGCAGTTCTTGTAGTCATTTTTTTCATTATCAAAGATTCACTCCAATTTTCTGTGTTCTTTTTTTTTATATTTGTAACATGCTATGTTTCCCTCCAGCAGGCCTTATGTAGAAACTTTTTTATGTGCCTTGTTTCTTGCTGCGTTCACTTTTTACGCTCAGTTTTTTTTTTTATTTCTGCTATGCAATTTTAGGTCAGAATTGTGATTTTTTTATACATAACACGAAGTTTTTGAGTTTTTTTTAACTGGCTATCTTTAGTGATATTTGATCTTCCGCCACTCAAGTGTATCAGACTTGAGTCTTGGGTACAGAATTTACCAACTGTTCCACCAGCCTCAGACCACAAGATTGCTGTATTTTCTAATGTTTCTGCTACGTTTAATTCTGGTATTTTTACCTATATTGTTTCCCGATAGCCAGCGATTTTATGTGGCCTATTCATCTCACTGTAAATGCTTATCCTATATTTGATTATAATGGTTTTGTAACACCGCACCAAGGTCGTTTCCGTTGCCAGTATCCTAATTAATGTTTCAATCTTTCCCTCTCAGTAATTTTTCACTATACTCAGACAGTAAAATTAGGGAAATAAACAACTCTTTTATTTTTATGAAGATCTAATTTTTTATTCAACTGTCTCGAGAAATACCTTCTAATAGGGTGGAATTTTAAGAATATTTCTCGTTATGATTTTCAGAACAACCTTCATCGTATTCCAGTATACTCAGAAAAGTGACTCCTTACTTTGAATGTACTGGACAACAAATCCGTCATTTCATTTTACTTCCTTAAATTCATGTGGCATCATAACCAACCCAGTTCTTTCTCCTGTGTCACAGTCTTTCTTTCACCTGGGATAACTTTTCTCAGAGGTACAGCGGATCTCCGAAGAACGTTATATCAAGGGAATTTTTCTGTGTAATCGGTTTCTAGCATTCGCATCTACCTCCACGCTGAGCAGCCTTGCACTGCTAAACATATATTGTCATTCTTTTTTTTTCACTGGTCTCCATAATAATTGCAGTTGTCGTCCCGTGGATTTCAGTACCTTATATTTGAAATCGCCGTCCAATCTCTATTAATTAATAAGAATTCTATTTGTAATATCACATGATATACCTTTCCTCCATAATTAGCAAATCAGAATCATAATGTAACCCTGTTGTTTCCAATATGTTTCTTTTTATTTCCAAAGCGATGATTTAAAGCAGTTAAATGTAAATGAAGTCTGATTGTCGTTATATTGACATTTCTCACATTACTTCTTTTTGGCTGTTTGCATTACTGTAAGAGTATTTCATTCAGTTTTGTCAAGTTTTCTCGTAACAGTTAAGTTATACTTCCCCATGTACTTCAGTGGAAACTACAGACATGAATTTAATAACGAATGATCATATGAGAACGGTACATGTAATAAGATTAAATACTTAGTGTTAATTTAAGAAGCGCAGCCTAATGAAGCCATGGCACTGATTAATTTACAATTCAGATTTAATGATTTATTTGTAAAGTATATAATTTCAACAGCTGAATCGATTGCCCTGAACGAGATTCTTAGTTTATGTCAGCATTTCATGTGCTTATTTTGTATGTAAGATCATAAGTGCTAGGACAATAATAATAAAAAAAAAAAAAAAATGCGCCGAAGTTTCTTCAGCGCAGTCGAGATTTCTCTACCGCCTGTGATGCTGTGTGAAACTCTCAGCCTCGGTCCATGAAACTTTCAGCCACAGCCCAGTGCTGGCCTGTGTTGTTGGCACCTATAGCGGTGCCAGACGCACGATCATGGGTAAATTTAACTTTATATAAAATAAAAACTACTGATGCTAGAGGGCTGCAATTTGGTGTGTTTGATGATTGGAGGGTGGATGATCAACATCCGATTTGCAGCCTGTAACCTCAGTAGTTTGAAAATCTGAGGGCGGACGGACAGACAAAAAGCCATCTCAATAGTTTTCTTTTACAGAAAATTAAAAACAGTAAAAAGGAATGAAAGAAATATTGAATAATTGTTTATCCATAGGGCTACTGTTCTCGAGTAGAACTTGAAAAATGACTCAGTGAAATACTGTTTACTTACACCCGTCAGTATGAACCCCACCCCATATTTTTATTATGATAAAAGTCATACGCCAACCTGAGACATAATGAATGACCGCTTCCTTCATGCGATATATTTTTCATTGCATAAAACCGCTATTTCAGAAACGAACCGGAGACCAATTTGTTTATCGCACGTATGAAAGGAAGTAAATCTGGCGACAGAGCATTTGCTGATAAGCAAAAACTGAAAGGCAGGCTAATAATAATAGCATGTGGGCGGGGATTAAGAAGACTGAGCTTAGGTGACACATCTCGTTTCATTTGGATGACAAACCGAAGCACATGATTAGACACAATGTGACTCGCCTGAAAAATGTCGGGTACAAATTCCTCCGTGTTTGAAGTCTGTTTTATTTTTTCTTTCTGATTTATGCTTGCATAAACCGATGGTGACACTGAGTTAGAGTGACGCGAGGAGCTACATTCACCAGCTTCTTCTTTCTTATGAAAGGACCAGGTAGAGTTATTTACAGTAACAATTTTTCAAAATCTCTTTCATGAGTGCAGTTATATATATGTATATACATATATGTGTATGTGTGATATATATATATATATATATATATATATATATATATATATATATATATATATATATATATATATATATATATATATATATATATATGTATATACATATAAAGAGAGAGAAAGAGTATTATTTATTTGCAACACTATATGAAATGTACTGTATGTATGTTACACATGGAAGTGTATATTTCGTAGCTTTTAAGCGATTGTGTATCATTGCTTGAATAGGAAACTGGTGTTCATGTTAAATACTCTCATTCCAAAGGTGTACAAAATCTTAATCGCCCTTCAGCTGGTTTTAGTAGTCTTAAAGTAATTTTTTTTTGCAGATTATTTCATTTTTACTGTAAGTACTCATCCAGTAAAAAGGTTGCATACCAAGATGTATACATGGTCATCTTACAAAAGAACGTGGAAGAGCGCTGGTAGTAGTGGCAAGAAATAAGAACAATTGCAATCAAAGCTCTCTCTCTCTCTCTCTCTCTCTCTCTCTCTCTCTCTCTCTCTCTCTCTCTCTCTCTCTCTCTCTCAAGAACGTGGAAAAGCGCGTAATAGTGACAAGAAGTACCATTACAACCAAATCTCTCTCTCTCTCTCTCTCTCTCTCTCTCTCTCTCTCTCTCTCTCTCTCTCTCTCTCTCTCTCAAGAACGTGGAAAAGCGCAGGTAATAGTGACAAGAAGTAAGTACCATTACAATCAAATCTATCTCTCTCTCTCTCTCTCTCTCTCTCTCTCTCTCTCTCTCTCTCTCTCTCAAGAACGTGGAAAAGCGCTGGTAACAGTGACAAGAAGTAAGTACCATTACAATCAAATCTCTCTCTCTCTCTCTCTCTCTCTCTCTCTCTCTCTCTCTCTCTCTCTCTCTCTCAAGAACGTGGAAAAGCGCTGGTAACAGTGACAAGAAGTAAGTACCATTACAACCAAGTCTCTCTCTCTCTCTCTCTCTCTCTCTCTCTCTCTCTCTCTCTCTCTCTCTCTCTCTCTCTCATTCATACATATATTCATCAGCCGCTTACAGCTTGACATTTCAAGTGGCAAAAGCGTCCCCGGTGCTTATTTCCATCTCAAATGACTCCCTCCGCCTCCGGACACCAAAACTTGACGAAAGAAACAACAAGGGCTATATATCGCCGCCTTTGATGTTCCCGAGAGCGTCTCGAGTGACGCTAATAAGACTCAGCGCCGAGCTACGCACCATTGTTGCTTTCTTCTCCATTTTTCCCGTTAATAACAGAGGTGTTACTTGAGTGCTAGAGAGACCCAGTGACTTCGTATAAGACTTGCAGAGGCTTTCCTCATTATATTATGCCTCTCTTTCTCTCTCTCTCTCTCTCTCTCTTGGCCGCAAGGCGTCAGTCATTTTTGCGTTCTGGTTGACGCTTCCCATTACTGGCTTTTTTTTTTGTTTTTTTACTAGTATTTTTTCTTCCTACGTCGGAAGTGAGACAGACAGATCTTTTTGGAATGGTAAAGTGGTCTGATTTTTCTCTCTCTCTCTCTCTCTCTCTCTCTCTCTCTCTCTCTCTCTCTCTCTCTCTCTCTCTCTCACATGTATATATACAGTATATATATGTCTGTGTATATATATATATATATATATATATATATATATATATATATATATATATATATATATATATATATATATATATATATACATATATGAAATAAATATATATATGAAAGGTTTATTCTGTAGTAATACTGTTACCCTTCCTTACACCCTCCACTAATTTGATTCTCCAGAGTGAAGAAAAAAAGGAATCCCTGTGATATCGTTTTTGGCACTCTACAAAGAGCCCCCTTTCCTTCGCTTAATTGTGGTGGTTGCGGCACTTGGATCTTTTGAAGTGCATTGCATCACTGAACCGCCATCATTCCAGTTTCTTTGAACGAGTAAAAGCCAACTGTATTTTTTCTTTTACACGTATTCGAAATTGATATAAAAATACTTCATTTTTTTTTAAGAAAGTTTTGGTAGGTAGGTCGCCCTTTTTAGTTTTATGCAAAAGAGAACTGATGTGCCGGCTTTGTCTGTCCGTCCTCCCTCAGATCTTAAAAAACTACTCAGGCCAGAGTACTGCAAATTGGTATGTTGATCATCCACCCTCCAATCATCAAACATATCAAATTGCAGCCCTCTAGCTTCAGTAGTTTTTATTTTATTTAACGTTAAAGTTAGCCATAATCGTGCATCTGGCAAGCAACGATATAGGATAGGCTACCACCGGCCCATGGTTAAAGTTTCATGGGCCGCGGCTCATACAGCATTATATCGGGACCACCGAAAAATAGCTCTATTTTCGGTGGCCTTGATTATACGATGTACAGAAAACTCGATTGCGCCGAAGAAACTTCGGCTCATTTTTTACTTCTTTGATATATATTAGGCTAGGTAAGGGGTCGAGAGCTTTAAAAATAACGCATAGAAAATATATACATAATTTGAACAGAATCCACGTACTACTTTATAAGCAGTGCATTATATTGTCTTTTTGTTCCTTTTACATCTAGAATATTTATTGAAAATAATTTTTTTTCCTAGATGCAAACATCGTGTCGACCATCAATGAATAAGCAACAGGCGATAAATAAAAAAATCATAAATTAAAAATAGAAAAAACATATAATTTTCAGATAGCAGTGATGTCTCTTTTGCATATAAAAAAATGCGGTATAACACGCATCAAATCGCGCTTTTGTTTTAAAAACTGTGAACGTAAGGTTTAAATCAAGAGCAACGATAACAGCCAAATTAAGCGACTGAAGACTCAAACTTGAGATCACTAAAACGCTTCAAAACAAGAGGAAAAAACAGAGAGTGAGAGAATTAGGTAAACATTTGGTTTCTACAGAATGTAAACAGATCATTCAAGTTGCTCAAAGACATGTGAATATGAAGCTGAACGTCAATAAAGAAAAAACCCATCGTAATAAAGAAGAAATTGATAATCCAGTCGAATGGCTGTACTGTACACACCTGTGGCTCGCCAATATTGCCAGACGTACTGCTTCGGACAATAATATGAGGATTCGTCGATACGTCGCCATGTCTCAAGGACCATCGACTTTAATACCACAATAACAGCTTTTATTCGGAGTACGTCAATTCTATTAGCCAGTGAAGTAACCTTATATTACGGAAGCGTTTGCAGTACGCGTGACTGCGAAAGAATGGTATTTTTGCTGTAACCATTGAGTTAAGAAATTAAAAGCTTCATTTTCAAAGATGCTTTCGTATTATTTATTAGTTTCTCTGAATAACATGTGATGTTTCAGGCATAGTAAATCATAAAGATTTATCGAAACTTTTATGCAATTCTTGTTTTCTTTCACTACAGTATTATATGTGCTTACTTTTGCGTGCGAAAAGGAATGAATTAACTCATTATGGTGATGATTTCTCGAATATCTGGCTAAAATCGGTTCTAAGCTAGCCGTCCTCCCTACACTGCAAAACTTCATTCCACTTAGGTTTGTAATGTATATATTACCTGTAATGCTGATTGGTGTGATAAACAGTGATCACGATTATTATTTTGGATTTAGTTGAAAATTATCTACCTGCGGTATCTTGAGTGAATGTTTTTTTTTGACGAGTGA
>NC_089759.1:8454156-8459156 GCF_040412425.1 Macrobrachium rosenbergii | reverse complement strand
TGTCTTTTATTACATCCACTTTAAAATTATTGCCGTAGCAAGAAAAGGCACTGGTAGTAGGAATTTCAGGGCACAAACATTTCTTCGCATTGAGAATTCGTAGCAGCTAGCTGGATTTTATGTAATAGATTATTGCTTAGACGAGAATATGTACAAGTCCATAAGTATTCACGTCATAAATTACTTTTAACGACAACATGGATCACCTGGTAACTACCACCTCATAAATTATTATAACGATTGAGTTTATCATTCACTGAATGGAGAGAGTATTGTCCCTCTAATTATTCTTTGAATATTGGTAAAATAAAGTGCATGACTGTAATAGTAAACTGTTTATGTGAAATAAATTGGTTGATTACCCATGAAAAAAAATATATGAATATATTATATAGCAGTTCTCCTAAAATACATCGTCAATGATGACAGGTATAGTCATATTGTCAGTCTATGTCATATTTAGAATTACGCGACTTTCGCGAATGCCCTTTGATAATACCATAAATCAAATTGTAGATTAGGAGAGAGAATTTTCGGTCAGAGAATGCCCGTGGGGAAGAAAGGGCTCAGTCACTCAGAGGGAAAGAAAAGTCACTTAATTCACTCACAGAATATTTATGTCTGCTAGATATACCTGCTAAATAAAAGCCAAGGGATGAACATATATACTAAAGTAGTATAGAATTTGGGACTAATATTGGTTACATTTTCTAAGTTAGCATTCGGTGTATATGTTTAAAACCAGTGGTTTTCATTTCGTAGCAAATGCTTGATTGATTTGCTTGGTTTCTGGGTACACATAAAACCAGCTGGTTTTCCTCAAGTTGCTGCCTGAGCTCCCAATTCTAACTAGTTCCATGGTCTGTTGGATTTTCAAAAGAAACTGTTTTGGATTCTGTTAATATATCCCATTTATCACGCCCAGAAAGTCAAGGAAACTGAAAGAGAGAGAGAGAACACACACACATACACACATATATATAGATATACAGTATATATATACACATATATATATATATATATATATATATATATATATATATATATATATATATATATATATATATATATATATATATATATATATACAGGGTGCAACATAGGTAACGCCCTTTGTTTATGTGGAACAAAATTAAAGCCTTTTTGATTATCCTTTATTTTTTCGAACATGAATGTATTGCCACAGGTTAATAGATTAATATAATATATTAACAAAATTAATATAATGCTTATTCGGTTTAATAATGTTCAGTACAAATACTAATTGCTAACTCTGCAGAAAGAAGCCTACTGGACTTTTAAGGAGAACGCAGCAACGATTCTTGTAGTTCATTGGACTTTTCTAAGCTTGTTGCAACAACTGGCCTACCCGCTCTTTGAGCATCACTTACACTTCCTGTGGATTCAAAGTTTCTAATCAAGCTTGTGATATTTCGGCTTTGCACCCTTGGGATGTTAAATTCAGCTGATAACAATCTTGCGGTTTCAGCACCATTTTTATTGTTTTAATAGTACAATTGAATTGCTTTTACTCTCTGTTCTTTTGTTAATCTTAATCTCATGGTTGTATAAAATATCTGAAAAAATGAAGATTTAGCAAATTAATTAAAGAAAATAATAAAGAAAATATACATTGTAAGATATAAAATTAAAAAGGGGTAATTCTAATAGCCACAATGCCCTCTTAACTTCTCGAATTCTTCGCGCTTTTTTGGATATGCTTGTAACTACGAAGCCGAAATATCCAAACGGAAGAAGAAATTGAAGAGCCTGTGAACGCCGGTCGCGGGAAGCGAACTCGTATTACCATATTAACAAGGAGGTCGCGTTGCCGACCTGACCACGAGAAGTTAAGAGGGCATTGTGGCTATTAGAATTACACATGTGTCTGGTAAAAGTGACCAGTAGATTCTACATATATATATATATTATTTTTACGGATTTTCGAGGGGTGCTGGAGATTACGTTACTTTAATCAATAGGACCTAGCAATAAAACCAGCGGAAGACCGTAACCATAGAAAAAAAAAGAACTAATAATACGTGGTAGGTTGCCAGGTGAGGATTCTGCATCTTAACACTTAATTTAGACAAACACAATGGTAAATCAAAGGTGACAGATCTCACTAAAATGAAAATGTACAATAAATCACTAAATTGGAGATTAGCACATCAAATAATTCAAAGGCGTACATATATGGAGGTCTTTAAAGTCCAAGCAGCAATTCAGTTGTATCAGCCCGGTGCGGCATGGCGGATTCCTCTTGGCAAATCAGGTTGGCAGGAGAAACAACTCCTTGGTAAACGACACTGACAACACTCCTGGAAGTGAAATAATTCCAGATGAGACCACTAATAAGGTAGTACCTCTTTTAGGACGAGTTAACACACAAGTAAAATGGATTGCATTATTGTAACCACTTCTAGCAAGGGAATGCCATTACTCTATGCACTTCTAGCAAGGGACACACACACGCACACACTGGCATTGATAAGTACACTGTTGCAAAGTCAAAGGAAAAGGGATTAAATTAAATTATGAATTGTGAGAGACAGATGTCGAGTCAGAGAAAAAGTTGCACTGGCTTAGAAGTAACCCTCGAATCCCAGGACGTACCGTACTATGCTTCTTTGTGATGCTTGGATAGAAGATTCTCCCGATAAGGTAGATCTGAACTATCTTGTAGCGACGTCTGGCTCAAAGGTCAAAGTCCTCCAAATGTATGGGAAGGTGAGTGCCTGCCTGGCACGCAGCTCAGTACCCAACCGGGCAGGGCCTTCGGTAGACTCAAGCAGACTAACTAGCGATCTCTGTCGATTTGCGCCTTTTAACCCTTTGATTTCGGTTGTAACGTATACGACGCATTTAATAAACTGGCCCGGAACACTGTTGTGTCGTATACGAGCACCGGTAATTTCCTTTATGTGAAGGACTGATGATTGAAATACTGGCCTCTTTTTCTTGATATGGTAACAGTCTGTCAGTTGCCATACAGTGAATTCATATAAATTCACGTGTTTCCTAAAATTCATTAGTCTTCATCAAGATGTCACAGGAGGAGGGGTCAAGGGTACGACATCCTCGAGTTGACCGCCGGCAGATCGAGAGAAGAGCTCTCGACGAGGATAACATTTTATAGACCTTCTCGACTCATTTTCTGGATATGAAAATGAATCGGATTTAGAAGGAAATGAAATGGATAATTAGGGTCCTGGTACAAGAGACAGTGATGAAATATCAACCGACAGTGAAAATGACGAAAATCTGCCACCTACAAATGAAAGCCAAGGTGTCAAAGAAGGCGGAGACAGCGAAGTGACCCAGGTGATGAGTGGGAGTGGGCTGCCAGCAATTTCCAGCCCAGAGATTTCATATTTGACAGCAGTGGCAGTGGCATTACGTCGAAATGTAATGTGAATGAAAATTCAAAGGAAGTAGACTATTTTTTGAATTTTTCGACAACGAATTTATGGGGCTGATTGCTGAAGAGACAAACCGTTATCAGAGATTCCTTGTTGATACGCTAGGAGATGCAGTGCCAAAGTATTTGCGAAAATTTGCTCAGGTTACTGTGGAGGAAATGATACGGTTCCTTTGTGTGATTATGATCATGTCGCATATAAGTAAACATCGCATCGTAGATTACTGGACTACGCTTGAGACATTCGAGACAAAAGGAGTTAGAAGGCTGATGGCAAGGGACAGATTTCTTCAAATTCTACGGGTTCTACATTTCGTTGATAATTCACAGGAAACAAGCCCAGATAATAAACTAAAAAAATTAAACCCGTGCTCGACAGTGTGCGTAGAAAATTCAGGAAAAATTTCAACCTTTCCAGGATTTATGCATAGATGAAAGTTTAATGTTATGGAAGGGAAGGCTAAGTTTCAAGCAGTACATTCCAGATAAAAGAAGTCGATTTGGAGTGAAAATATTTGAACTTTGTGATGCCAAAACGGATTATATTGTCGATTTTATAATCTATACTGGAAAAGATACAGAGATATTGGTAGATGAGGATCTAAGGGTATCTGGTTCTGTGGTAAAAACATTTATGGCCTCGCATCTCGGAAAACATCACATCCTGTATTTCGATAATTGGTATTGCAGCCCAAAACTGCTCAAGTATTTGGGCGACAACGAAACAGGAGCATGTGGAACAGTCCGGAAAAATAGGAAATTTATGCCTAAATTTCTGATGTGATGCTAAATCTGAGATTTCGTCTCAAAACTGCAATGGAATATTAGGTTTAAAATGGCAGGATAACAGGACAGTGTATATGTTATCTTCAGTACATGAAAATATAATGGTAGACTGTGAAAAAGGTGTCGACCAGGGGAATTTGTGCAAAAACCTGCATGCGTTGTTGACTATAATAAGAAAATGCGGATTGTGGACAAGAACGACATGCTTATTAGTTCTGTGAAGTGTATCCGTAAAACCACGAGATGGTACATAAAACTATTTTTCCGTCTGCTTGATATGATACTAGTAAACTGTCATCACTTGCATGGATTTGTTACTGGCAAGAACAAATCATATTTACAGTTTTCTAAGTCAGTCGTTCTGCAGTTGATTGAAAGGTACCCTCCAGCACCTAACAAGATAATTACCCGCACCGTAATAACGCAGCCAAGGCGGCTAACAGAAAGACACTTTCCTGATCCAGTTCCCTCAACAGAAAAACAACTGCGACCTAGACTAAGATGTCGTGTGTGCTCGCATACATCCCGTAGGCCCAAGAAAGGCCAGCAGACATATTTCATGTGTAAAGACTGCAATGTAGGACTATGTGTCGCTCCTTGTTTCAGAGAATACCACACACTTCTGAATTACTAGAATTCTGTCGTAAAAGTTTTGTCAAGATTATTATGTTCAGCTTATTAAATATTCAGATTCATAACCATTTGTTATTCACATTGTTTGATTTCATTCAACTTATGTCATAAAAGCTTCTTCCAATCATATTGAGTCTTATGTGTTTATACATTTTCTGAT
>NC_089759.1:8436656-8449156 GCF_040412425.1 Macrobrachium rosenbergii | reverse complement strand
CAGGCCTGCTTCCCAGCCTGACAGGATACCTGCCTTCCTCCGAGGAAGCAGCCTCTGGGTCGGACCCTTCCCTTCAAGGCTGCCCTCAAAGACTGGCAAGCCTTGTAGGCTTTGGGGCCAATCTTCAAAGGGCTTGGGCCCTTTCCATGGGAAGGGTCAGACCCATAGGCTGCTTCCTTGGAGGAAGGAAGCGGACCTGGGTCGGACCCTTCCCCTCACCAATACTCTTTGCTTTCTCTTACCCTACTTTTTCAAAACTGACACTTTCTGTCTCCGAAGGCTTCCAGACGATTTGAAGCATCTCGGAGATTGTTCTGGACACTTTGAAGCTCGGCGCATGCGCGAATGGCATTTCTCTCGTCCTTCCAGGAGCCGGAGGACTGAAGGATTCCAAAATGTCTTCAAGGAAAATCTCGAAGGTTTTAGATCATTTCAACATCGCGATAACCATTACTTGGAGTTCTTTTTCTGGCACATAAACAGCTTCTTTGCTTTAAGGAGTCGTCTTCTATAAACTTATGAGATTCCTCTTACTGACGATATTGATCATCCCTTCGATTCTTCCTTGCTTCTCCGAAAAGTAATTCTGTGAATCCAAAATCTTTGAAGTAGTTTTTAACACCTCAGGTTATCTACTTTATTCTTCGTCAGCATTCTTCAGTATACCTCCACGCCGATGTCGTCTTTTTTTGTTCCTTCTCTTTCTTATTTCGAGCGAAGAACTGCTCCAAGCGGTAATTTTGGGCATCCAAAATCCTCTCAATCAGCTTAGAAAACACCTCAAGTTCTCTACCTTTTATTTCGTATAAATTCTTCAGTTCCTCCGTTCCACTGTCTTCCTCTCTTCTTGATTATTTCCTTCCTTATTTCGAATGAAGAGCTTGCGTCCGTGAGTGACAATACGACTGTAGAGGTGCCGAATAATCGCAGAAGGCGGGAACCTCGACTTCATACTGCTCCGCGAAGTAGTCCATATTTTCAGCAGTAAACAATTACAGACTGAAGCTATCTGCCATTCTCGTGATGTACTTTTCCCTCTTGAAAATCTCTTTTAGTCGATCTGCTTCGTCATCCAGTTCATTTTAACAATAAACTTCGCCTTCTTTGCTCACATGCTGTCTCTGAAGGCTTCAAGACGTCTTCCTGGAGGATCCCTGAGATGGCCACTGTAGTCCTTGGTGTCAGTGCACCTATTGAGTGATGGCGCTATACGCATGAGCGGAAGAATTCTAAAACGACTGCAGGAAAAACACGAAGATATTACGGCGCCAGGCGACAATGATTCTTTCTTGCAGCAGAAGGTATGAAATTTTCTTGAAAGCTTTATTGCCACGAAAACATCAATATTTAAAAAAAAGAAAGAAATTAAAAATTTAGTGAAAAATCATCATCGTATCCTTTTCTCTCGTCATGGGAGAAATATATATATATATATATATATATATATATATATATATATATATATATATATATATATATATATATATATATATATATTTATATATATATATATTTATATATATATATATATATATATATATATATATATATATATATTTATATATATATATATATATATATATATATATATATATATATTTATATATATATATATGTATATATATATATATATATATATATATATATATATATATATATACATACACATACATATATATATAAATATATACAGTATATATGTGTATATATATATATATATATATATATATATATATATATATATATATATATATATATATATATTCATATATGTATATATATTATATACATGTATGCATACATATATATATATATATATATATATATACATATATATATATATATATATATATATATATATGTATATCTACATATATTTATATATCTATATATATGTATATATATACATATAGATAGATAGATAGATAGATATCTCCTCCCGACGACGAGGAAAAGGATACGATGATGATGATTTTTCGCTACATTTACATTTATTTCTTTAAAAAAATGCTATTTTCGTGGCAATAAAGCTTTCTAGAAAATTTCACCCCAGGGAGGACAAGATCAACTTGGAAATTATTATTATAGATAGATACATATGCATAAATATATGTATATATAAGTATATATACATATATTATATATATATATATATATGTGTGTGTGTGTGTGTGTGTGTATACACTGGTTTGTGCGTCTGTGTGCGTTAATTTTTCCCAATAGTTAAAAATAAGGTGGTCTCAAGAATTTCTGTTTCCTGAAATGGTCATCACTAGCGCCCAGTAATCCAGTCAGCTTCAAGAGAAAAGTGACCTTTTTGTTTTAACAAGGCTTCTCCATTGCCATTGATCACCTTATTAAGGGGGGGAGGAGAGAGAGAGAGAGAGATGGCTGCCTCCAGCAAGGAATGATTAAGTTTTTTCGCATAGCAGAGTAATTTATAAATATATAGTTTTTATGGTACCAGCATCAAATTATAATAGTAGATTTTTGAAGGATACAGAGTAGTTTAAATCGCTTGTCTTATTTAAAGAAAAATTCTTCTTCGGAAAAGAAATAAGTTTTAGAGTCTTCAAGAACACAATTAAAGACGCACGGAAAACTTTTCCAATATTCCTGGAAAACCTGTCTACCATATACTTTGGAGGCTTGTATTTCAAGTCAATGGTCCCTGTATGCTTGTCCCGTATGAATTGGATTCATATTCTAAAAAAAAAAAAATAATAGTAATAAAAAAAATACTCATAGTAGCATGAGTCTTAAAATGAAGTAGCAAATCCACTGTTGTATATTTATCTTTAAATATATGTACATATACATAACTGTGGAATTGCTTCTCCAATAATAATAATAATAATAATAATAATAATAATAATAATAATAATAATAATAATACTGAGATAATATTAAGCAAACTTTTTACTGATGAAGATGCAATTTTTAATAATTTTAGTAGGACATTTTTTAAACAACTTTTAGAGCTGGCCGTGCTGGACACGACCTTTGCCTTCATTGGCATTTTGTATAAACAAACTGAAGGGATGGCCATGGGATCACCACTTGGTCCAATTTTTGCTAACATCTTCATGTGCTCCCTGGAGGAGCGCATAATAGAAGAATGTCCCATTAGGTTCCGCCCTCTATTTTATCGAAGATATGTTGACGACACGTTCTCCCTATTTCGTCATGAATGTCATGCAGAGTCCTTTCTGGAGTTCGTCATCCGACAACATCCAAACATAAGGTTCGCTATGGAGAAGGATGTAAATAACGAACTCCCCTTCCTTGATCTTATTATTTCCAGAGGTGACTCAGGTTTTTACAGGGTGTGTATAGAAAAATACATTTACTGGTTTGGGAATGAATTTTTATAGTTCGTGTTTCTTTCATTTGAAACTGAACTCTATTTTAACCCTCCTCCATAGGGCTTACACCCACTCGTCAAACTGGAAGAGTTTCCACGATGAGATATCCTTTTTAGTGAAATATTTCAATAATAATTGTTTTCCATCACGACTTCTTTTCAGATCCTAAATAAACTGCTACTACAGAAAATGACTCGGCAACACCTGAATCGACTGTGCTGAAACTAAAGATGTATGCAAGTTTCCCTTTCGTGCATGATGATACTTTTAGGAGAAAATGCACAGCCATTATTCAAAAGAGTTTTCCAGCTTTAAACCTGAAAATCATCCCGAAAAATCCCTTTACAATAGGGTCTCTGTTCAGAGTCAAAGACCGGCTCAGTCCTCTGTTTTCGTCCAGCGTTGTTTACAAGTACACTTGCCAGGGATGTGATCACGGGATATACATATGTGGGATGCACGAGGAGGCTGTTGAAGGTCCGCATAGATTCCCACAGGGCATAAGTCATAGAACAGGTAGCAGGTTATCTAATCCTGAGCAATCAAATATACGAAATCATTCAAAATTATGTAAAACTTATATTGACAGCAAGGATTTTTCCATCCTAGGCCGAGTGCAGAACAACAACGACTTAACCATCCTAGAATCCATAATTATCAGGAAGACTGTGCCGTCGTTAAATACTCAATCGTCCTCAGTGAAATTGTTTATAGCCTAGTTTGGGCAACTGGTTTTCCTCACTCTGTTTGTACTTATTTATGTTAGTCTTGTTCTTTCTTTCATATAGGTAGGTTGTTTTAAGATTTTAGTGAACTCCTTTTACTCATTATTGACTTGTCTTGGAATGAGGTGTTTTGTTTTAAATATTTTTACTACATAAAGAGCTGTTGCCATTGCATTAATTTGTTATTGATGTTCGCAAATTATATTATATTTTATAGCCTTGAAAATGCGACTTGGAATTCGTCGCGAAACGTCGGCATTGAAAATAAACTGTAGATGATGAGGATGCCTTTCCCTACTGCTTCCTTCGTGATGTATATATATATATATATATATATATATATATATATATATATATATATATATATATATATATATATATATATATATATATATATATATATATATATATATATATATATTACTAAAAGGACCTCATTCAAACTGCATGGTATCTATAGATACCATCCAGTTTGAATGAGGTCCTTTTAGTAATTTAGTTAATGCACAGAACAATTGTGTATGTGATAAAGTTAATATATACGTATGTATACATATATGTGTGTGTTAGTGTGTGTATTAACAGATAGTTAGACACAGAGATAGATGCATAGATAGAAAGATATATATATATATATATATATATATATATATATATATATATATATATATATATATACATATATATACATATAAATACATATATATATATATATATACATATATATATACATATATACATATATGCTATATATAGTAGGAGTACGGATAGGAAGAACAGTCAGCTCATCATTGATATATTTATTAATAGGTGCGCTTCTGGGATCACCATATCCCATCTTTTCTGGCTAAAAGATACAAAAACACTAATTTAAACTGACAACAGAGCTTACAAAATTAAAATGCTTTAAAGATTGAAAATGACAATGACAAAACAAGAAATAGATTACCTTTAGTAGTAAAGTCCAGAGGATGAAAACTGAATAAGAGTAAACAAGGTTAGCAAGTAAACAAGAAAGGCGGGAGGGGGTGGGGTTACTATAGTACGACCGTTTTAGGAAGAGACTTTGCCCCTCTTAAACTGACCATTAACCTTCTGACTTCAAGCTCTCATTGTTTGCGCCTGTTATCAAGCACGTGTACTATAATAGAAAGTTCTGAATGAAGTTTTGTTGTCCCACTTAAATTTTAGATAAAAAAAAATTCAATATATGAAAATGATAGATGCAAGAAATTTGGAAACCTAGATGTGCTTTCATTTTCAGTTTTGTTTATTTGGATGCTGTACTGAGCAATGTTCTTGAGTTACGTCATCTACTATAGTTTTTATTACTGTTCCTTTGCTGTTATCGAAGTCATATAATTGTGATATAGTTTTGAGCTTTTGAATTGTTTTCTTTCGTGTATGCCTGATCCGTCTTTACCTCCTTGCTGTATCAAGGTTGAATTTTCACTGTGCAGCTATAAAATAGCTCATAATAAATATTCTTTAAATATTGTTACACCCATATATATATATATATATATATATATATATATATATATATATATATATATATATATATATATATATATATAGGTGTAACAATATTTAAAGAATGTTTATTATGAGCTATTTTATAGCTGTACAGTGAAAATTCAACCTTGATACAGCAAGGAGGTAAAGACTGGATTACGGCATGCATGAAAGAAAGCAATTCAAAAGCTCAAAACTATATCACAATTATATATATATATATATATATATATATATATATATATATATATATATATATATATATATATATATATATATATATATTACACATTTATACAGTATTAGATTTACCTGTGCTTTTAAAGCACTGTCATATGATACTCATCACTGCTGTGGCATTTCTGTTATATGTAGATTTTTAAAGATATTTCTGCCACTTTCTGTCGAAAAACAGATCTATATTTCAATTTATTTCAATTTTAGTGTTCAACAGGATATCACACAACAAGGGAAAGCAATAAATTTATTTACAATCGAAGTATGAGGAGACATTACTTATGAAGAATCCTCGTCAGAGGATGCTACATCGATAACAAAAGAATCTATATATTTATCAATGCAAACATCTCTTGAAGCGTCATCTCTTTTATATCTTCGGCATGTCTCACATCATTAGCCCAGTTGTCAGAAGATATGGATTCAATTGCTTCTTTGACCAAAGGAAGCAGGTCTGATTTTAAAATGATTCTTCTTTGCCACGTATGATTTCACCTGCGCCCATATCAGTTCTGTTGCATTATACTGGCAGTGATATGTAGGCAGCCTAACCACTATGTCCATGATCTCTTGCCAGTCTGTCAATCACGTAATCATTTTCTTTACATGAATGTCTTTTGCAACTTTACTAATTTTTATTAGCCAGTCTTTAACTTCATCCTTTTTGGCAGACATTGTCGGAGGTTTATTAATTCGAACTGAATGATAAGAAGCGTTATCCAACACTATGATGGCAGATGGCCCTATATTGGGAAGAAGCTGGGTTTTAAACCATTTTTCAAACACTGCAGAATTCATCTGAATTTCTAGATTGCGTATCCCTTGTCAGCTGGGTGCTTGATCATTGATAAAAATATTACCCAGAAATGTAGTTAATATTGCAACCAATATTGTGATTGTGTCTACTTACTCTCCAATGTTATTGATGTACAATTAGAAGGAATAAATCATAGGTAAAAATTTTTATTCTGTCACGCCTCTCTCTCTCTCTCTCTCTCTCTCTCTCTCTCTCTCTCTCTCTCTCTCTCTCTCTCTCTCTCTCTTTTTTTTTTTGCCCAGGTAGTGGAATAGTAAGCGGAACCATAAAAATGATGAACATTCTTTATGATTAGTTTTCTGACGAATATACAAATAATTTTTAACTATAATACACAACTGTGATGTAGCTGTCCTTTACGGATTCAAACAGAATTAGAAAATGACAAAAAAAAAAAAAGAAGACTGTCATCCTCAATCAGTGCAGTGCTTATACCTCTGGCAACACTAAACCCTGATATATAGTACTTATCCTAAGTTTATTTATTTGTGTTGTTACATTAATTGCATAATATCTATATCACGGATCGCTACTATCACAATATTATCATATAAATAAAACAGGTTAATTTGCAGCAAAACAACAAATACAAACGCTATTACAATGATTGTTTACGATTTCGTGCGTCTGGTAGCATGCTACGGGTGACTACCGTCTGAAAACCCTCCGGATTGTGGTAAGTGTGAGGTCTCATCTCGGCCGTAATCAAAGGGTTAAAGTAGAGAATGTGCTGGAGGCATGGCTTCAGACGACGACACTGGCGCGTACCTGTGGATTAACGAGAGATCTTCGCCAGTACATTGAAAAGATAATGGGGGGTGAGTTAGGTTTGGTCTTGGGTACGAGGGAACAGTGATTACCATGCAGGTGTTTCCCCTGGTGACGCATTAAGTCCCAACCCTTGGAAAGGGACTGCAAAACACTCCCTGTTTGTACCAGCTCACTCCATATACTGTAGGTCTACCTGTCCCCCTACTCAAATGGAAAATTTTCTGGTTTATTAAAGAAATAGGCGATACAGCCGGCGTACAACCGTAAATAATATATATATATATATATATATATATATATATATATATATATATATATTATATATATATATATATATATATATATATATATATATATATATATATTATATATATATATATATATCTCATATATATATAAATATAATATTTTATTTATTTTTGTTTTACCAACAATTCACCTGTTGATCTCATTTGACATCGAAGACTCAGAATAGTTTTGAAGTGGAGTAAGCGTCCACTAAATCAAATGGTATTTCATATCAAGATGTCATTCAGTCACTTCGGGCTTTTAGCAACGTCATTGCATTGTTCTTGGATGTCATAACTCCCACCACCTTCACTGTTATGTTATATAAAAATATATACATAGTATATATATATATATATGTGTGTGTGTGTAAATATATATATATATATATATATATATATATATATATATATATATATATATATATATATATATATATATATATATATATATATATATATATATATATATATATATATATATATATATATATATATATATATATATATATATATATATATATGTAATGTGTATGTGTGTGTAGTATTTTCATTATTATATGCTCATTCATTTAAAGCTGTCCCCAAATTAAATTTCGAGAAATATTTTTAATTTCATAATTGTTATAAACAACATTTTGATTGTTTGGTTGAATTTGGGTAATTCAAATACAGCCGCCTGTATAGTTCCTAAAGTAATGAAGTTGAGTTTTCAGCTGAAAAAAATTTTTTTTCCTCTCCGTGGTTGCATGTAAAAAGATGAGATCAGGAATATGCCTGCTTGATAATGATACCGAATGAGCTTTAAAAAACGACTCAGGTTTTGTAACCTAAATTTCACCTTACCTAATTAATACTTGTCTCGTTTTTACGGTACATACTGAACTGGAGGAATAACCTAAATGATATAAAGGTATATTAGAGTTAGGTTTAATGCAGGATCAAAGAGGAGCAGAGGTCTAGGCGCTAAAGGCGTGTTATTTTGAAGCTTAGAGGGTGACTTCGTAAATCTTAAGATAAGAAAATGAAAACGTGATATCATCCTACTTGAACTTTGCAAGAATGTAAACTAGTCTTGCGAAACTCTCGGTTACATAATTTTCAAAAACAAAATAAATTGATGTACCAATACACCCGATAACATTTTTTTTACGGTGATAAAACATTTGTACATCAAGATAAGTATGTCGTAGAATGTTTAAGATGAACAAACACGCATTCCTGCGAAACAAATATACTTTTCCAAAGGTAATACTAATAGCTGATTTCTCATATTCGGGAATACAGAGTTTGGGACGCACTGCTGCTATTCATTTGTAATGACAACCTCAGAGTTCCGATTGTTTTCCAGACAAAGGGTTTGAAGCTCTCTTTCTCTCTGTTTAGTATGTACCAAATCAAAAAGAAAAAAAATGCACAAAACAAAAAGAAATAATAGATCAGTATGCATAGTGGAAGTTGTGGAGGTAGGCAGAACTGTACAGTATACCCATTCATATAAAAATGTTTTATTTATTTTTTTTTCCAAAGCGTACTGTTAATTAATACTCTTTTCGAGGTAATGGAAAACTGAACGCGTACCGTACGGGAAAGACAAAAACCCTTTTTATTCTGACGAGGTGGAAAGATATATTTTATACGTTCGTTGATTAAATATCAAGTTAGCGTATATAAATTTTTTCCTCAGTAAAATACTGTAAATTAAAGTTTGCTGAACGCTTCGACATGGTATAGCATTTTAATTACTGAAATTGTTGTCGATTTTGAGGCATGTTATTATTTGTTGGGTATACTGTACTGATAAGATAACCAAAGACAGAAAACCGAATTCCTCTCAGCACCGAAAGTGTATTGTCTTTCTCTGAAAAACCTCTGTTTTTATTATTTTCTGCCTCAGCTTTATTTAAACTCATTACCATCTAAAACCCTATAATAACGTGACACTTTGAAACTTAATAATAATATAATAATAATAGTAGTAGTAGTAGTAGTAGTAGTAGTAGTACTAGTAGTAGTAGTAGTAATACGCTGAATAACCAAAATAGGTCCCAGTGCTTAGGCTACCCCTAAATTCCATAATCCATCCATCCACCCATCCATTCCATCCAGTAATAATAATAATAATAATAATAATGCATAGCTGTTAAATTAGCACCGCCTTAAAAGATTATATGCCTCAGTACAAATTTTTATCAATGTGCAGGTCGTTTACGTCGCAAATCTTAGTTCTGACAGGACTGTATATTACAAATTAAATTTGTTTCCAGAGTAGAGGGTCTACTTAGTGTCTTTGAATGTCCGCAGAGCAGAGAATGGTGCATGGAATGAGGTGTATACGTTTCATAGCTGTTGTCAAAAGGGATGACAAACTGAAAAACTGATATCCCCGTAATGTCATTGGTGGTTTGGGGTGAAAAATATTCTGCTTAGGAACACTTCATGAATATAGTACGAAACAATTCTGTTTGAACGTCACATGGAATAATGATGCAAATAGCATGTGCGTAAATGTGAGCAACAAGAGGCAAACAAACAAGAAGGTGGCAGGAGATGTAGTGTATCCCATTTTTTCGAGTGGATATTCCAAAAGTGGGTTCACTATATATATATATATATATATATATATATATATATATATATATATATATATATATATATATATATGTGTGTGTGTGTGTGTGTGTGTGTGTGTGTGTGTGTTTAAGGGTGTAGGTGGAGCAGAACATAATACCCTCTGAGAAATAAACATGAGAACTGGAAATGTTCTATTCTGCACAAATTTGTATTCATGAGTTTTTGTATGGAGCATCTCTGTAGCTGTCTTGAGAACCCGAGTAATACCTGAAAGACGGAATTTTTTCCTCCTCTGTTTGTATATATTTTTTGATATTTTATGAATTTATCAGAGATTTTTTCATTAAAGATGTAAATTATTTATATTATATAAGTGAAAAATAAAATGTAGAAGTAGATATATAAATATATCAAAATCAACGAAATGTGTAAAAATCGAATTTAAAAAATGATTTACAATGTTCTTTTTCCATTTCCTCTTCGGTTGCAGCGTAGAAATGTCCGTACTTTAAACGCCCTTTGTTACTGCTACCTGTCACTCTCTCAATAAGGTTTTCAAAGAGTCAGTTGTCGCTTCTAAATTTTCATTTGAAACCATATTTTCAAAATATTCTAGTTTCACTCACAAAACTCCATGTTTAACGTAAAATACTATTCAATGGAAAAAAATTAAGAAACGAGGAATGAGAGCAACTGATGCTACTTGAGAGAGAGAGAGAGAGAGAGAGAGAGAGAGAGAGAGAGAGAGAGAGAGAGAGAGAGAGAGAATTGGACTTGAAATTTGCCACGTGTCTGTCTACTTGTCAATGTGCGTGTCACAGCTGGCAGTTAAATCAGCCGGACCGAAATTTGGCCACCCACTCTAATTGTACTTGGGGAGGACATCAGTTTTACAAAAGCCTGATGTGGATCCATTACACTGTAGAGACAAATATATCGCATTCAGAAAAGAATAACAACTAAGAACAACTCAAAATCAGTTTTGCTACTAGTGGAGTTATGAAGATTTTTTTTTTAAGGATGTTAAATTTTTATTAGTTCGACCAAGAGCGAGGGTACTGAAAGTGACTAGAGGTATTTACAAATGGCTAGATTTTAATTGTTTAAAATTAACATTGATGAATATTTTCTAATCATCATCAATGTTGTCAGCATCATTATTTTTTCTGCTGATATTTAATGGGAATACAATTCACAACAGTCATGTAGGGTAAAAAAAAAAATGACAGCGGGTATCAGCACTATCCGTTCATTTTTTTTTCAGTGGATTGGGAAGGAAAGTTGAACAGACTCAACAAAGGGTCACAGCTGTACTTTTTATTTTCACAGTTATTTTACACCCATGTGTATTTTTGTTTTTTACATCTAACTGTTCATTATGGGATGCTTTTTATATCACTGAGTTAAACCAGTCGCTACTGGTGTACCGTATCTAGATTTCACATTCTTTTGAAGCCACAGAAGAAGTTAGTGTTTTTCCAACCTCATTAAAAGATCAGTAGAAATGGAGAGGAATATCGTAAATGAATGTGAATAAAAATAATTGAAACTTAAGTGAAAATTTTATTTTTTCATGAGCAATATAAATGACAAGTTAAAAGAACTAAAGAGAAAGTATATTTCTTCTCGTCCAGTCATATACAGTTATGTAACTGTATGCTTCCCTACCCTGTATTTTCATTTGATCTTTCAAACCATGCAACTATTTCCGCTATTCTTTCTCTGTTAATTACGTGTGTATCATCATTCGTCTCTCCTTTCCTCTTTTCTAAGAACTTTTTCTGAATTAATTACATCTGTACCATCACCAGTCCCTCTTTTTCCACTTTCTAGGAACTTCTTTTTTCCTTGGTGATTATAGCTTACCATTACCCGTCTCTCCTTCCCACTTTTCTAAGAAATCGTACTTTGCCTTGCTCTTTTATGCTTTGTTTTCCGTTTATTTTAGCTGCTTTTACATTGTCTAATAACGAAGGCTATTGCTTTTCTTAAGCATAGGAAACAATAGTGTAGATGAAGCCGTGTTTTTTTTATTATGCTTTGTAAAAGGGAGATGACTTGTAGAAGCCGAGTGAATTTTCGTCTCACGTGGTTTAAGTGTGCAGTGTAAAATTGAGAGAGAGAGAGAGAGAGAGAGAGAGAGAGAGAGAGAGAGAGAGAGAGAGAGAGAGAGAGAGAATTTAACTTCTTAGTTTCGTGTAAAAGATAT
>NC_089759.1:8409156-8426656 GCF_040412425.1 Macrobrachium rosenbergii | reverse complement strand
TTGGGCTACTAATAAAGAATCCTGTTGGAATTTTGTGAACTTGCCTATTAATTTCACCAGGACTGAATCAAAGTTAGTAATTATCTCCCCTCTTCTCCGTCCATGTTTTCAGACGCACACAAAGAAATTCGTTCTAACAGACACTCCAGAAGCACAAGAATGCACACTAATATATACTTGTACATACATACATACATACATATATATGTATGTGTATATGTATGTATGTATGTTTATAATATATATATATATATATATATATATATATATATATATATATATATATATATATATATATATATGTGTGTGTGTGTGTGTGTGTGTATGTGTGTGTGTGTGTGTTTGTGTGTGTATAGAAAGAGAGAGAGAGAGAGAGAGAGAGAGAGAGAGAGAGAGAGAGAGAGAGAGAGAGAGAGAGAGAGAGAAATCATGTTTCCGAATGAATTTTTGAGCATATTGTATCAGAATTTCCTTAGTAATTTGCACGTAATGCTCTCTATCTCTCTCAGACTCACTTATATAAAATAAGCAGAAAACTCTGTACTCGTTTTCAGACACCCAAACATCAACACTTAATATGCACGCAAAAAAGACATCGGCATTTTCCTCTCGTGTCCTTTCATTCCATAAACTAGAAGGCAATGAGGTCGCATCTTTACAAGCCTCCACTTCCGCCTGGCTAACAAAGCAAATAAGACTCCGGCATTCATGTTTGCAAAATAACTGCATGACTTGATCCAAGAGGGAGAACGAGAGTTCCGTTGTTGTTATTTGCTGTCCTTAGGTTAAATGAATGTTGCAGATGGATATTGCACGGCTCTATTTCAGTGCATGAAGTCCGGTTCTGAGGTAGGCTGCATTTCAGAGATAGAGTGATTTTATACGCTTTATATATATATAATATATATATATATATATATATATATATATATATATATATATATATATATATATATATATATATATATATATATATATACACATAGATATATAAGTATATATGCATACATTCGTACATATGTGTATACACATATATATTTATATATAATGTGTAAAATCACTCTAACTCTGAAATGCAGCCTACCTCAGAACCAGACTTCATGCACTGAAATAGAACCATGCAATATCCATCTGCAACATTCATTTAACCTTAGGTGAGCAAATAACAACAACGGAACTCTCGTTCTCCCTCTTGGATCAATTCATACCGTATTTTCCAAGCAAGAGTGCTGAGTCTTATTCGCCTTGTTAGCCAGGCGGAAGTGGAGGCTTGTAAAGATGCGACCTCATTCATTTGATATATACAGTATATATATATATATATATATATATATATATATATATATATATATATATATATATATATGAGTAGAGAGAGAGAGAGATAACCATTAGGATCTGTATATTCCTGATTACATAGGTCGATGTATATATATATATATATATATATATATATATATATATATATATATATATATGTGTGTGTGTGTGTGTGTGTGTGTGTGTGTGTATATACATATAAATATATATATATATATATATATATATATATATATATATATATATATATATATATATATATATATATATATATATATATGTAGAGAGAAGCCCTTAGCAACACCCACTCTTACCCTACTTCCATTCTTGCTTCCTCTCTTCATTCTTGCTATCCACGACCTCCAGATACTAAATCTTGGTGCAACTGTGGGGTCCCCCGCCCCCTTTAGATTCTTGTACGCCAACTTCTTTATATTGTGGATCCCTTGGTCTTGCTGCCACTCCACCTCCCTCATTTCACACCCTTATTTCACTGTCATAACCACTGAAATGCGGAAAGTGCTCCTGTGCGTGGTCTGAGAACCTTAACTGCGTAAATCAGTCATGGGAACCTCTTTGAAATATTACGAAAATTCGACAAGTGGATATAATCCCTCTTAAACACGGATTGGAATATTTGGAACTAATTGTATATTGTCTGAGCTATTCCTTTTAATGTTTGATCCCAGGATGAAACCATATCTGCATGCTAGCATTTATTTACTCTCCTATATCTAATTATTATTTCTTTTTCCACTTTAATTGACTGCAGTGAAATTGTTAATTCTTTTCTCTAAGTCGTTTTTAACGGATTAAAGCTATCGTTGAAAGATAGCTGCATTACAAGACTCAGTGTGATTTGCCCCCGAGTTGTTCTGCATTTAAATCCCCTGAAATGCTTTGTCACAAAATTTCTCTTGGCATTGTCCCCAGAGCTTCCCCTTTATTAGCTTTGCATTTTGTTCTTTTAACCTTTCATTCAGAGTCGAATACATTCATGTTGTCTCATTCATACACCGTAATTTCGTAGTACCTGTCATTGGTTGCTTATTTTTAGTTTTCTGTAAAAGAAAACTATTGTGCCGGCTTTGTCCGTCCGTCCGCACTTTATTCTGTCCGCCCTCAGATCGTAAAACTTACCGAGGCTAGAGGGCTGCAAATTGGTATGTTGATCATCCACCCTCTAATAATCAAACATACCAAATTGCAGCCCTCTAGCCTCAGCAGTTTTTATTTAATGTAAGGTTAAAGTTAGCCATAATCGTGCTTCTGGCAACGATATAGGATAGGCCACCACCGGACCGTGGTTAAAGTTTCATGAGCCGCGTCTCATACAGCATTATACCGAGACCACCGAAAGATAGATCATTTTCAGAGGCCTTGATTATACGCTGTACAGAAAGCTCGATTGCACTAAAGAAACTTCGGCGCATTTTTTACTTGTTTTTTATGTTTGGATAGGAGAACTCCATCCCTTGCGTTCTTGAGAACGTGTATATCTATTGCGCATAAAGAATTCTTACTTACTTATGATGAAGTAGTTGAAATTTGGTTGTGAGTTAGTCTTTTGAGTTGTAGCCACTTATAGAGATATATTTTTGTACTATAAATATTTCCTTACTGGTGCAAACACACGAGTATAGATAAAGTATTTTCATATGCAAATATATGAATATCATAATATAATGAATGTGCTCTGAAACGCAGAATAATATTCTGTAGAATAATCAAAATTGCAAAAGAGAATTGTTCTGTGCATTATTCATTCATAGAGGTTTTTGAAGCAGTATGATATGTGTGACTGATTACAGGTGTCACGATGAGCTTTAGGTGATATATCCTAAAAAAACTCTCTTCTTTTTTGATGAAGATTAATTGCTGTGTTGGGCAAACGTTAAATTCAGAACTTGAGAGTAGCACCGAAATCGAAGTGAAATTCCATCAATTATTTTGCTTTGACGCAATTCGTAAGCTGTCAGCCGAACCCTTATTACTTGTTAGCTGTTGTGATTCATTTCTTTTGAAAATATAGGAATCGTAGATATTAAAAAATTCAATTAGATAATTTGTTACCCCGAAAGAAATCAGTGGGGTAAATCCACGAGGTCGTAAAGGAATTTTGTAGGCCATAAAAATAAAAGTTGTACTTCCTTCAAAAAAGTATACCTTAGTTTTACCAGACCACTGAGCTGATTAACAGCTCTCCTAGGGCTGGCCCGAAGGATTAGGCTTATTTTATGTGGCTAAGAACCAATTGGTTACCTAGCAACGTGTCCTACAGCTTATTGTGGAATCCGAGCCACATTATAGCGAGAAATGAATTTCTATCACCAGAAATAAATTCCCCTGATTCTTCATTTGCCGGCTGTACTTCCTTCAGACAAGAAAGCTTTGGCCTTTTTTGTAAATTACAGTCATTCAGCTAATTACTGCATCTTGCCATACGAGTAATGAATACTTGTAGCAGCAACCTGCAGTCAAACAATGAACCAAAAGTAATATCATCTTTAGAGCAAAGTGGACCCACTGACCTGCACACGAGAATATTTGTCCAGTTCCCAAAGTCGAGGGTTCAATGCTCTGACCAGACAGAATCCTAGGGGAAGAGGGGAGGCTTTGGCAAGGCGGAAAAGTGCCATACATATTCATGATTTCCCCTCACTGAGGTGCAAATGGAAGTGAATGGTCTGATATATTGGAATGGGGAAATTTAAGGGACATAGAGAGCTTACGGCCAAATGGCTCGTTTTCCCCTTTTTTCCACTCTTTTTCCGTCTCGTTGTTTGTGTTATTCGGACCTTTGCTGTGTCTGCCGCTGATGGGTAGTTGTTTATTTATTTATTTTTATTTTTTTAGATTGTTATACGCGTTCGATGTGATGCATTGCCAAGGACTGAACTCGGTATCTTTCAAAAGCAGTTCTGGTACAGAGTTACGCTATGTGAATGGCCATATACATAAAAAAATATATATAGATGTTTGTATGTACGTATGTATGTACATATACTATACATCTGTGTATATATATATATATATTTATATATATATATATAATATATACATGTATACACATACATACACTATGTATGTATATACATATATATATAGTATATGTACATACATACATTATACACACACATATATATTATATATATGTACACATATACATGGGTACATATATATATTATATATACACATTTATGTGTATATATTATATATATATATATATATATATATATATATATATATATATATATATATATATATATATATATATATACATGTACATACTGTACGCTATATATTACGAATGGAACTCCATGTCATTGTAGCAAAGTTTAAGGAAATAGAATGTCGCGAATGAAGACACCAATTGATACGAAAACAGTATTGTAAAGATTTTAGTCAAATAGGAAATTTTACCCGATTCGAAACTGGGGGTGTATTTTCATAAGACAGTGCCATCGAGAGCTGACAAAGACTGTCTTTAGGAAGAAAAAGGCGCATGCATGAATACTTTAAACTCGACTATTGGGGTATAGATTTTATAAAGCTTTGGCACTCACTAGTTTTGAACCAAGACTTATGCAGTCTGTATTTTCTATTTTCATTATTGATTTATAAGGTGATAAGTTGCATTCCTCCATATCGCAACGTCTAATCACCTGTTGGTAATCACGAAGTAACGAGTGCATGTATCTACCAAACTGTTAAGGTAATGGTGCTTATCGTTTCGGTTCCATAAACCTGGAACATACGTAACAAGGCTGAGCAATCTCTCTCTCTCTCTCTCTCTCTCTCTCTCTCTCTCTCTCTCTCTCTCTCTCTCTCTCTCTCTCTCTCTCCCCACGTCAAAGTGGTTGAAAAATGAGTATTTCTCATTAATTTTCTTAACGGGGTTATTGCTGCCTTCAAAGTAAATGTTTTCAATAATAACTTGTTAATCTAAAACGCCCTATGATCTTATGAGTCGGTAACACCATCATGTAGGTGACCTATATAAGATAATCTGAAAAAAAAAGTGGCACAGCATAAATATTATGTACGTGTTGCGAGTAATTCCAATGTCATTTTAGTTTTCTGTAAAAGAAGAGTATTTTGCCGGCCTTGTATGTCCGTCCGCACTTTATTCTGTCTGCACCGCACGTTTTCTGTCCGCCCTCAGTTCTTAAAAACTACTGAGGCTAAGGGCCTGCAAATAGGTATATTGATTATCCACCCTCCAATCATCAAACATACTAAATTGCAACCCTCTAGCCTCAGTAGTTTTTATCTTATTTAAGGGTAAAGTTAGCCAAAATCGTGGTTCATGTAGCATTATGCAGAGACCACCGAAAGAGATGTATTTTCGGTGGGCATGACTATAGGCTATAGCGGCTGTACAGAAAACTCGATTGCGCCGAAGTTTCTTCGGCGCATTTTCTACTTGTTTTGTCATGAGAGGGATTTTGACTACCATGTCGACTGGCATTCAACTGATAGTTTGAAGGGCGCCATATTAACTCCTTAGGAAACAAAAACTTGATAGCAGTATCATTCTTAAAACTCAAAAGTAAAACAAGCCGGTATATACTTTACAAATTTTCAGTTACGGTATTGAAAACTTCATTTTCCGGCGAGTATGTTCTGCCCTTCAGGATGTGTTAAATTAACTTTGTTAACTTAAGTTTATTGGTGTCTGTGACGTCATAGTTCATTCCTGTGCAAGTTGTACTATTAAAACTTTTAAGTACCCTAAAGAGTACTTTTGGTTTTCTGTAAAAGAAAATTATTGTGCCGGCTTTGGCTGTCCGTCCGCACTTTTTTGTCCGCCCTCAGATCTTAAAAACGACTGAGGCTTGAGGGCCGCAAATTGGTAGGTTGATCATCCACCCCCCAATCATCAAACATACCAAATTGCAGCCCTGTAGCCTCAGGAGTTTTTATTTTATTTCAGGTTAAAGTTAGCCATAATCGTGCATCTGGCAACGACAGGCCGTCACCGGGCCGTGATTAAAGTTTAATGGTCCGCGGCTTATACAGCATTATACCGAGACCGCCGAAAGAGATATCTGTTTTTGGTGTCCTTGATTATACGCTGTACAGAAAACTCGATTGCACCGAAGAAACTTCGGTGCATTTGTTACTTGTTTAATATAGGGTCGTAAGTCGAAGGCTCCCTTTGATTTCTTTGTGAGCCATTATTATATTCTTCACATCCTCGAGACCATTGTGGAAATGCAAGATAAAAGCTGAAATAGAATAAAATAGAATAACACTATTACTGATTACTCTCTCACAAAACTCGAGTATGATTCCAGCATTTCAAAAATCGCAGAGGACTTTTTAATCCGAATGTCATTGAAGGGTAATGTGCAGTTGATGAGGTCACGTGTGTTTCATAACATAAAGATAGCTCGAATGACCTTAAATGGTTCTTATTTTAGGTACCCCCTTTGCCTAAAATCGCCGAGCGTAATTTCAGTTTCTAAATATATAATAAATAGGAAGGAGAGAAGATCGAGTTAGACCTCTCAAAAAGCTACCAATTTACTTCATCTGATACTTTTTAAGGTTGCCTCGAATGACATATTGGAAGCCAAACTTTTATTTTTTGTTAATCGAAAGAAACTGCCACTTCGGAATGAAGTGCAGCAATATAGCTGTTACGTAAGGAATAAAAAAAAAAAAAAGAGATGGGGAGTAGGGGAGAAATAAAAAGGCTATAGGAAAGAAAAAAAGAGTGAGAGAAACCCAGGCTTTCCTTCTCTTTTTCATTGTAGGTTGATATTTGAATGTCCCGAAAAAGGTGGAAGTTCGTCGGGAAAAAGGATCGTGATTTGGTTTTCCCGACTCCAATATCGAACAGAAAGTAAATTGGCAGCATTTTTTCCCCTGCTTTTCATTTCAACAAGGAAAGAAAAGTTATTTTTTCCTCCGTTGATTTAATGTTCTCCAGTGGATAAGCATATTGAATATGTTTTCTTTTCAGCATCGATTTTTTTTTTTTTTTTTTTTTAGATTATAGGGACCCAGTTTTGTTTGCTAATCGTTCTCATAATTTTTTTTTATTAATTTGGTATTTCCAGGAAAGTGTACATGTAAAAAAATAACGCCCATTAATTATCGTGATGATGCTAAGTTAAAAGAGTGAATTATTAGGACTGTCACGGTAATTGTATATATAAGAAGAAATCAACGAACAATTATGATACAAATAATGAACTAGAGATATAAACACGTAAGCAGTATATATATATATATATATATATATATATATATATATATATATATATATATATATATATATATATATATATATACTGTATATATATACTGCTTACATGTTTGTCATTAGTTAATTATTTGTATCATAATTGATCGTTGATTTCTTTTTTTATATACATTATATATATATATATATATATATATATATATATATATATATATATATATATATATATATATTATGGGTGAACCTCCAGGGTAAAGAGTTTCCACAACGATTTGAGGGTCGTTCTCCTGCGAAAAGGCTCATCAGTAGCGGATCAAACAATGCACCAATCACACTTGTCTTTCATGCAGTCGAAGTATATTGGCAAACAGATCATATTCCTTTTAAATGCATATTGAATCTGGCAAGAAAAATTGTTGCTATTATGGAAGCCAACTAGAGGAGTTTTGTTCATATTAGAAATTATTGAAAAGCACTGGAATTATAATGCAATATCTTTTTAAGGGACTTTTCTTGTTTATTTAATTAGGAAGTGATTAGCACAAAAGGTTATTGAAGAGAGACATGTAAGAAATCAATAGAGAATTCAGTGTCCATATGTTCATGCGATAGAGAAACAAATACTAACGATGACATGTACAAGAATACTTGAGGCCTTGAGCTATCAGTCACAAAATCATATCAATATTTGATCTTACTCCTTAGGAAATGTTGCCTTTATTCATGACTGAAGTGCTGGAAGATAATTAGGAAATAAGGCAGCACCACCACAAATTATAAATTTATTTGGAGTTGTGATGTGACCGTGTGGCCTAACGGATAAGGCGTCGGACTTCGGATCCGAAGATTGCAGGTTCGAATCCTGTCACGGTCGAGGTGAAGAGATCATTTTAAACTCTCGCGGTGTTATGTCAAGTAATAATAAGCGATTCTGAATGTCTGTAATAAGAAGTAAGAGACGAAGAAGAAGTAAACGATGTTTGTTGTTAAAAATATTTAATGCTCTGCGGTCGCTGTTTGTAGGCGCCCAGGTAAGATGCTAAAGTTGACGTGGTACTCCGCGCCCACTCTCTCTCTTACGCAAGGCACTTGTTCAAGTTGCCACGGCGTATGATTATTTTCATTTCAATAGATCATCAACTCATTAAATTAGAAGTAGAAGAGAGGTACCATTTAATGTTAAAAAGTTACCAAAAGTATTAAATTAGAAGTAGAAGAGAGGTATCATTTAATGTTAAAAAGTTACCGAAAGTATAAGTTTGTAGGTTAGTGTCGCATTAAACCGAATTTTTTTTTATTTATTAGCTTATTTCGAAGAAGCTGAATAACTCAACGGAAAGATCATTGAAATAATCGGATGTGAATATCATGTGCGAAAAGCGGATAAAAGCGTGATGATTAGTAAGAATTAAAATTCAGTGAACTGATAATAAATGTTCAGTGACGCACACCGACAATATCGGTTCACACACATGAATATATATATATATATATATATATATATATATATATATATATATATATATATATATATTATATATATATACACATATATATATAATATATATATAAATAATATTTATATATATATATATATATATATATATTATATATATTTTAGATTATACAGATATATGTATCTGCTGTTTCATTTTCCTTCGTGGCATTGCCTTTATTGATATATTCATCACGTTCCATATTTTCGTGATTCAGTTATACATACATATTCTATATATATATATATATATATATATATATATATATATATATATATATATATATATATATATATATATATATATATATATATATATATATATATATATATATATATATATATATATATATATATAATGTATATATGAACGTCTTTTACTGTAATGCAACAGTATAATATGAAAATAAAAGGCGCATAAAAATGTATTTGAACGTTGGAACCATATATTTCGGGCACTTCCACAGAAGGAAGTGCCTGAAATATATGGTTGCAACGTTCAAATAGATTTTTATGCGCCTTTTATCTTCATATTATACTGTTGCATTACAGTAAAAGACGTTCATATTTATATATATATATGTATATATATAGTATATGTATATATATACAGTATATGTATGTATGTATAACTGAATCACGAAAATATGGAACGTGATGAATATATCAATAAAGACAATGCCACGAAGGAAAATGAAACAGCAGATATATGTATCTATATAATATATGATATGCATATATATATATATATATATATATATATATATATATATATATATATATATATATATATATATATTCTTATGTGTGTGAACCGATATTGTCGCCGTGCGTCATTGAACATTTATTATCAGGTAACTGAATTTCCTTCTGTTCCTCTGTTCACTGGTAAAACATGGACAGGTGATGTGTTGCAGGAGTATATATATATATATATATATAAGACAGGATACGTTGGCACAAGCGGGCCACAGCACATAGAAGGACAGGGTGACAAGGAGATAGCCGGTCATCAAAAGGTGATACATTTATTGCCGACGCGTTTCGTAACAACATAGTTACATCATCAAGGCTAAAAAGAAAACAACACAAATTAAAAACACATGGAATATAACTTTGACTTTAAGAGTCTCAACAAATTATACGAAACTTACATTAAAACAAAACAAGATTTAAAAAGCACCTGCTAGACTAAAGGCTGAAGGCTGAATGATTCGGAAAGGAGGGAGAGGCAGCGAAGAAATACGGCTCAAGCCAGAAACAGCTGTATAGAGGTGGTGTGATTGTTCAACTTGGGCACTAACTGCTTGATAAATAATGACTCTAAGATAAGCAGTTCGTGTAAACGGCTTGTTTGGCCCAAGACAGAGAAGTCAGAATAGTTAATGCTGGTGTTACAAATTTTTGTGTGATTTCTGATATTAGAAAATTCGGGATTGGACAATCTGCAGCCAGTACGATGGCTGACACCATTATGTGAATCAGCTCTGACCTTGAGCAATCGCTTAGTCGAACCTACGTAAGTCCCCAAATTACATCTGGGGCAAGTATATTTATATACGACTGAGGATTGCAATAATGGGCAGATTTTGTCTTTAAATTTAAAAAGTGATCCTATTGTAAGGGGATTTTTTGGAATTAAAATAACTTGCAACATATTAAAGTGTTTTTCAATTGCAGACTTGAGATTCCTTCTAAATTTGTCATCTTGGATGTATGGAATACTGGCATACAGTTTCTTTCGTGGAACAGTGCTTATGGAAGGGAGTCTGATAGTTTCTTATTTAGAAAATTCTTGCAATGTCTGAAGAAAACATGAGGGAAACCAGTTATCGGTAAAATATTTATACAAAAACAAAATTTCTTTATGATATGAATCCCAGGAAGAGGTTAGAGTGTAAGCCCGATGAAGCAGGGTAAAAATTGAATTGAGTTTAAAATGATAAAAACAAGCACTATAAAAGTTTGAACCCAGACCTGAGAAAGTCTTTTTTCTAAAAACGGAAGTGTTAAAACTATTACCATGTCGAAACACCAAAACATCCAAAAATGGCAATCGATCGTTTTCTCTCTCTAATGTAAACTTGATATTCGGATGTAATTCATTAATGTACGAGAGGAACTGGTCAGCATGGAAAGCTGATTTAAAGAGAACAAAGGTGTCATCAACAAACCGTTTATACACAAGAGGATAAAAACCTAGGGGCAATTTTCCAACATGTCCTCCTCCAGGGAGCACATAAAAATATTGGAAAACGTGGGACCAAGGGTGATCCCATTGCCATACCGTCAACCTGTTTGTACAAACAATCATTAAAAATAAAGGCAGTGTCCAGCACTGCTAACTGCAACAATTTCTTAAAATAGCAACGGTCATAGTTAAAATAAGTATCACTGGGTTCAATAAAAATTTTATCTAAAATAACCTCGATTGTTTCTTCTACTGGGACATTTGTGAATAAGGATTCCACATCGTAACTGGTCATATACAAGTCAGAGTCTTGACATAAAACATATGATTTAAATTCTTCAGAGTTTTTTAAGGTATGTTGATTAGAAGTAAACGGTTCAAGCAAAGGAACTAGGTATTTGGCTAGTTTATAATTGGGAGCATGAATTGATGACAATATTGGTCTCATTGGGGTTCCCTCTTTGTGTGTTTTAGGTAGACCATAAAGGACTCCAAAGGATGTACCTGAGCAATATAAATCTTCGTAGGTGTCTTTGTTAATGATATTCTTAGTATTAAGTTCTTTTAAAAATCTATTGATTCTATCTTCAACTTTAAATATATGTTTACATTCAGGTTTACCAATTTTCTGAAACTTGCTTTCATCGCTCAGAATAGATTCCATTTTATTTATATAATCTTCTTTGTTCAAGATGACAGTGCCCTTACCCTTATCAGGTTTAGTAATTATCAAGTTTTCATTTTTTGCCAGATTTTTCAGAATCTCTAGGTCAGTTTTCTTAAAGAAAGGTGTCCAATTGGTCGTCAACTTCCTAAATGCCTGTTGAGTGATATCTGATAGTTGTGACTGTAATTTACCAATATCAATATTAAAAGGTTGATTTTTTAACCTATGAAATAAAGATTCTAAAGGCAGAAAAAACCTGTTGTAGTTTGGTTTGTAACAAGGCATGCAGAAGTCCAATCCAAGAGATAGTAAGAATTCTTCTCGTTTTGAAAGTACATGAGAGGATAGGTTAAATATTGAACTCACACTATGGTTAAAATGGGGAAGAACAACACCAAGACTTTGCAGTTTTATACTATGGCATCGTTGAATGCTGGTAATATAGTCAGAAATATTTTTGTTAAAAAGAATTTGAAAAATAATAAAATCAATAAAAGATAAGGTGCAACGAACACGTTGAAATAAACCCTGTACAGTGGATAAATGTTTAGTTACATTGAAGTTTTTTGTATTAATTTCCATGTTTAATAATTTGTTGGTGGCATCAGCATAAAATTCAGTTTGGTACAGAGAGGCACGATACAGTTTAAACTTAATAAAATTCGGGATAATCTTGTTGAGTTGGCAGTAATGTAGAAAATCCAGGTCCAATTTAGCTTTTTCAAGTTTTTTCGTGGTCGTCTCCAAGGATCTGCATAGGGACAATAAATCTGCGCCATAACGGTTGCGGACTAATTGGTGGAAATGTGTGAATCCTCTGGAGCGCACCCGGATCAGGAACAGAAGAACGTAGAACCAATGGTTGAATTCCATGTGGGCCACCGGAAGAAGCCTGAGCTGAGTCACGACATACAAGACAGGATACGTTGGCACAAGCGGGCCACAGCACATAGAAGGACAGGGTGACAAGGAGATAGCCGGTCATCAAAAGGTGATACATTTATTGCCGACGCGTTTCGTAACAACATAGTTACATCATCAAGGCTAAAAGAGAAAACAACACAAATTAAAAACACATGGAATATAACTTTGACTTTAAGAGTCTCAACAAATTATACGAAACTTACATTAAAACAAAACAAGATTTAAAAAAGCACCTGCTAGACTAAAGGCTGAAGGCTGAATGATTCGGAAAGGAGGGAGAGGCAGCGAAGAAATACGGCTCAAGCCAGAAACAGCTGTATAGAGGTGGTGTGATTGTTCAACTTGGGCACTAACTGCTTGATAAATAATGACTCTAAGATAAGCAGTTCGTGTAAACGGCTTGTTTGGCCCAAGACAGAGAAGTCAGAATAGTTAATGCTGGTGTTACAAATTTTTGTGTGATTTCTGATATTAGAAAATTCGGGATTGGACAATCTGCAGCCAGTACGATGGCTGACACCATTATGTGAATCAGCTCTGACCTTGAGCAATCGCTTAGTCGAACCTACGTAAGTCCCCAAATTACATCTGGGGCAAGTATATTTATATACGACTGAGGATTGCAATAATGGGCAGATTTTGTCTTTAAATTTAAAAAGTGATCCTATTGTAAGGGATTTTTGGAATTAAAATAACTTGCAACATATTAAAGTGTTTTTCAATTGCAGACTTGAGATTCCTTCTAAATTTGTCATCTTGGATGTATGGAATACTGGCATACAGTTTCTTTCGTGGAACAGTGCTTATGGAAGGGGAGTCTGATAGTTTCTTATTTAGAAAATTCTTGCAATGTCTGAAGAAAACATGTGAGGGAAACCAGTTATCGGTAAAATATTTATACAAAAACAAAATTTCTTTATGATATGAATCCCAGGAAGAGGTTAGAGTGTAAGCCCGATGAAGCAGGGTAAAAATTGAATTGAGTTTAAAATGATAAAAACAAGCACTATAAAAGTTTGAACCCAGACCTGAGAAAGTCTTTTTTCTAAAAACGGAAGTGTTAAAACTATTACCATGTCGAAACACCAAAACATCCAAAAATGGCAATCGATCGTTTTCCTCTCTCTCTAATGTAAACTTGATATTCGGATGTAATTCATTAATGTACGAGAGGAACTGGTCAGCATGGAAAGCTGATTTAAAGAGAACAAAGGTGTCATCAACAAACCGTTTATACACAAGAGGATAAAAACCTAGGGGCAATTTTCCAACATGTCCTCCTCCAGGGAGCACATAAAAATATTGGAAAACGTGGGACCAGGGGTGATCCCATTGCTATACCGTCAACCTGTTTGTACAAACAATCATTAAAAATAAAGGCAATGTCCAGCACCGCTAACAGCAACAATTTCTTAAAATGGCAACGATCATAGTTAAAATGAGTATCACTGGGTTCAATAAAAATTTTATCTAAAATAACCTCGATTGTTTCTTCTACTGGGACATTTGTGAATAAGGATTCAACATCGTAACTGGTCATATACAAGTCAGAGTCTTGACATAAAACAAATTATTTAAATTCTTCAGAGTTTTTTAAGGTATGTTGATTAGAAGTAAACGGTTCAAGCAAAGGAACTAGGTATTTGGCTAGTTTATAATTGGGAGCATGAATTGATGACAATATTGGTCTCATTGGGGTTCCCTCTTTGTGTGTTTTAGGTAGACCATAAAGGACTCCAAAGGATGTACCTGAGCAATATAAATCTTCGTAGGTGTCTTTGTTAATGATATTCTTAGTATTAAGTTCTTTTAAAAATCTATTGATTCTATCTTCAACTTTAAATATATGTTTACATTCAGGTTTACCAATTTTCTGAAACTTGCTTTCATCGCTCAGAATAGATTCCATTTTATTTATAAAATCTTCTTTGTTCAAGATGACAGTGCCCTTACCCTTATCAGGTTTAGTAATTATCAAGTTTTCATTTTTGCCAGATTTTTCAGAATCTCTAGGTCATTTTTTCTTAAAGAAAGGTGTCCAATTGGTCGTCAACTTCCTAAATGCCTGTTGAGTGATATCTGATAGTTGTGACTGTAATTTACCAATATCAATATTAAAAGGTTGATTTTTAACCTATGAAATAAAGATTCTAAAGGCAGAAAAAACCTGTTGTAGTTTGGTTTGTAACAAGGCATGCAGAAGTCCAATCCAAGAGATAGTAAGAATTCTTCTCGTTTTGAAAGTACATGAGAGGATAGGTTAAATATTGAACTCACACTATGGTTAAAATGGGGAAGAACAACACCAAGACTTTGCAGTTTTATACTATGGCATCGTTGAATGCTGGTAATATAGTCAGAAATATTTTTGTTAAAAAGAATTTGAAAAATAATAAAATCAATAAAAGATAAGGTGCAACGAACACGTTGAAATAAACCCTGTACAGTGGATAAATGTTTAGTTACATTGAAGTTTTTTGTATTAATTTCCATGTTTAATAATTTGTTGGTGGCATCAGCATAAAATTCAGTTTGGTACAGAGAGGCACGATACAGTTTAAACTTAATAAAATTCGGGATAATCTTGTTGAGTTGGCAGTAATGTAGAAAATCCAGGTCCAATTTAGCTTTTTCAGTTTTTTCGTGGTCGTCTCAAGGATCTGCATAGGGACAATAAATCTGCGCCATAACGGTTGCGGACTAATTGGTGGAAATGTGTGAATCCTCTGGAGCGCACCCGGATCAGGAACAGAAGAACGTAGAACCAATGGTTGAATTCCATGTGGGCCACCGGAAGAAGCCTGAGCTGAGTCACGACATACAAGACAGGATACGTTGGCACAAGCGGGCCACAGCACATAGAAGGACAGGGTGACAAGGAGATAGCCGGTCATCAAAAGGTGATACATTTATTGCCGACGCGTTTCGTAACAACATAGTTACATCATCAAGGCTAAAAGAGAAAACAACACAAATTAAAAACACATGGAATATAACTTTGACTTTAAGAGTCTCAACAAATTATACGAAACTTACATTAAAACAAAACAAGATTTAAAAAGCACCTGCTAGACTAAAGGCTGAAGGCTGAATGATTCGGAAAGGAGGGAGAGGCAGCGAAGAAATACGGCTCAAGCCAGAAACAGCTGTATAGAGGTGGTGTGATTGTTCAACTTGGGCACTAACTGCTTGATAATTTTATATAAATAAAATGGAATCTATTCTGAGCGATGAAAGCAAGTTTCAGAAAATTGGTAAACCTGAATGTAAACATATATTTAAAGTTGAAGATAGAATCAATAGATTTTTAAAAGAACTTAATACTAAGAATATCATTAACAAAGACACCTACGAAGATTTATATTGCTCAGGTACATCCTTTGGAGTCCTTTATGGTCTACCTAAAACACACAAAGAGGGAACCCCAATGAGACCAATATTGTCATCAATTCATGCTCCCAATTATAAACTAGCCAAATACCTAGTTCCTTTGCTTGAACCGTTTACTTCTAATCAACATACCTTAAAAACTCTGAAGAATTTAAATCATATGTTTTATGTCAAGACTCTGACTTGTATATGACCAGTTACGATGTGGAATCCTTATTCACAAATGTCCCAGTAGAAGAAACAATCGAGGTTATTTTAGATAAAATTTTTATTGAACCCAGTGATACTTATTTTAACTATGACCGTTGCTATTTTAAGAAATTGTTGCAGTTAGCAGTGCTGGACACTGCCTTTATTTTTAATGATTGTTTGTACAAACAGGTTGACGGTATGGCAATGGGATCACCCTTGGTCCCACGTTTTCCAATATTTTTATGTGCTCCCTGGAGGAGGACATGTTGGAAAATTGCCCCAGGTTTTTATCCTCTTGTGTATAAACGGTTTGTTGATGACACTTTGTTCTCTTTAAATCAGCTTTCCATGCTGACCAGTTCCTCTCGTACATTAATGAATTACATCCGAATATCAAGTTTACATTAGAGAGAGAGGAAAACGATCGATTGCCATTTTTGGATGTTTTGGTGTTTCGACATGGTAATAGTTTTAACACTTCCGTTTTTAGAAAAAAAGACTTTCTCAGGTCTGGGTTCAAACTTTTATAGTGCTTGTTTTTATCATTTTAAACTCAATTCAATTTTACCCTGCTTCATCGGGCTTACACTCTAACCTCTTCCTGGGATTCATATCATAAAGAAATTTTGTTTTTGTATAAATATTTTACCGATAACTGGTTTCCTCACATGTTTTCTTCAGACATTGCAAGAATTTTCTAAATAAGAAACTATCAGACTCCCCTTCCATAAGCACTGTTCCACGAAAGAAACTGTATGCCAGTATTCCATACATCCAAGATGACAAATTTAGAAGGAATCTCAAGTCTGCAATTGAAAAACACTTTAATATGTTGCAAGTTATTTTAATTCCAAAAATCCCCTTACAATAGGATCACTTTTTAAATTTAAAGACAAAATCTGCCCATTATTGCAATCCTCAGTCGTATATAAATATACTTGCCCCAGATGTAATTTGGGGACTTACGTAGGTTCGACTAAGCGATTGCTCAAGGTCAGAGCTGATTCACATAATGGTGTCAGCCATCGTACTGGCTGCAGATTGTCCAATCCCGAATTTTCTAATATCAGAAATCACACAAAAATTTGTAACACCAGCATTAACTAT
>NC_089759.1:8386656-8404156 GCF_040412425.1 Macrobrachium rosenbergii | reverse complement strand
CGGCGCATGTTTTACTTGTTTATTAATATTGGTATTTAGTTAGCACAAGGCTTTTATTTAGTTTACTATTTTCTCTTTTTAACTTCATAAAACATGAATGTAAATTAACGTTAGCAATTAATGACATACTGAAATTTTAGAGTGGGGCGAAAGCGGTTCCTTCTTCTACCCAATTGGTAGAGGAATTCTAATATGACATCACCATATCACACTCCTATTTTTGACGTAAACGCAATTGAATCTACTCGATTTACAACCGTAGCAAGAAAATAAAATTTTGCTTTTTCCACGTCTATAGAAAACCTTCCATTTGCATTTGGACAAAGCCTTTGAGACAATTATTGTTAACTGAATGATGGATAGAAAATTTTTTTTAATTTTTTATATTTTTATATATATATATATATATATATATATATATATATATATATTTTTTTTTTTTTTTTTTTTTTTTTTTTTCAAAAGTACATCTTTATTACGTCAGATACATTTCACAGATGATTCTTTGTACGAAGTCCGCTGAGCATGTTTACAATATTTCCAGTCAGTATGGTTATCTGAGGACCTTTTAGAGGTCCTCCGAAGCAAGATAAGCTGTCCAAACGTACAACGTGGGAACGCCTTTCCCTTTAGGGGATGACAAGCCCAACTTCTAAATGCTTCAGGAATAACTGAGGAATGCATAGAAAACCAGATTCTGAAAATGGATATAGCGATGGCATATTGTCAGTATATTTTTATTTTATTTATTTATTTTTACTTTGCATGTGCATCCATTCCGTACAGTGTAGTGAGGTTACTGCGCTTCCTCAGGTAGCAGAAACAGTGGCAGCCTGTGTAGAATTACTTTGGGGAGAATGCGAGATTTTCCATATAACCACACATCGTAATCACGACGAACTTGTACAACTCAAGATCCAGTGGAACTCAGAAATAAAACATTTAATTCTCGATGCTTTAAACGTAATCCTGAACTACCAAAGTACGTTGATTAAATCGGACATATTTAATTAACGTACTATTGGTGCTTCCACTCCAACTATAGGAGATCTGGGAGATAACTGAACTTCCACGAAAAGGTAGGATTCGGGGAAATTGTTGGACCCAGATTTAGCATTTTATGCTATTATCTGTCACACATACATGTGTATATATATATATATATATATATATATATATATATATATATATATATATATATATATATATTTATATATATGTATATGTATATATATATATATATATATATATATATATATATATGTATATATATATATATATATATATATATATATATATATATATATATATATATATATACGTGTGTGTGTGTGTGTGTGTGTGTGTGTGTGTATATGTATGTATCAAATCTGCTGGTCACTTTTACCAGATACGTATGTGATTGTAACAGCCACGGTGCCCTTTTAACTTCTCGATTCTTCATGCCTTGATATATATATATATATATATATATATATATATATATATATATATATATATATATATATATATATATATATACTGTATATATATATATGTATATATATATTGCTGCGAATGTCAAGGGGATACTTACTTGATTCTGGGAGGCAATGGATGAACTCATGGAGTTCCTTATATTTATTGCACATCTGACGCAATATTAGGACAATTCGTAGACAAACAAGGGAAAATCTGTTGCTTAGGGCCTTCTTCATGCGAAGGAAAATTACGTAAACTCAAGGGTTCTCTTAACTAGTTATATTTACATAACAGACACAGATCAGAAGAATGACGAATTACTGGGCAGGTAATAATAAGGGCCTGCTAAGTGAATGACTCTTACACAGAATAAATATTCTATGCCAGTGATGTCTTCATAACAGGAAACACCGCAGTGGGGTTAGAAGGGGGACTGCACATGAATAGAGCCGAGTGGTTCCACAGTCGAGGCCTATCTGCAGTGTAAGACGGTTACTTGCACAAATAAAAAGACACTCAAAGAGGAGTGAAGAATTGCACTTAGGTGCCAAATAACTCAGTTCAACACTAAATGCATAATTGTGTTAACACTGAATGCTCCAACACAAATTACCGAAGGTGATCGCACAATGGAAAATAAATGAAATCAGGCAGAGAAATAACAGGAATCGTGACTGACTAAGAAACCTTATTCCGGTACATTACCTTCATCGAGTTGATGGTGTCCGTGTTCAATAGGGCGCTGGCAATGGAGGAGGAAATTGAAATGCCACTGCAAAAGTATACTGGTTCTAGCCTCGGGGTCGAACACGTGGAAGGTTCAAGGGTCAGGCAAGGTTAAGGACACCTGTCCTTGGTGGCGTTTGGGGCGCTTCTCTCTCTCGATTTCCGTTGCATCGTCTATAAATAACCTTCGGGGATTACGCATTGTGTCCAGCATAGGTGGCGCAAGGGTCAATCTTTGCCACGTTTTCTACTGTACTTAGGCCACATGGCAACAGTCAGCCTCATGGAGGGTTAACATAGCAGGGCGCCAACTTTCTCTTTTTGGCCCCTCCCTTGTCCGTTTTCTGGCGCCGTCGAAGAAGGCATCTTTGAAGGTCATCTGGAACAAGGCCTTAGTCAGTCATTTGGACAGAGAGAAGGGTTAGGCTTAACCATTTTGGGAATGAAGGAGAGAGCTTATGAAGGGGCGAGTGGAAACCCACAGTTCTAGTAATCAAAACTATTCAAATGAATTTTATTTCTTTCTCTGCTACGTTACAGATGTAAAAAAAAAATGGTGAGGTGGCTTGGAAAAGGTTCCATCCGTGTATTATATATTATATAATTCTACATTAGCAAATTCTTATCGGACAGGGCTAATGGTCCGTTGACACCCGCCTGTCAGTCTTCTACAAAACGGAATGCTCATATACAGAACTGGTTAAGAACACACAAGACAAGAGCAATATAGTAAAATATTCATGAAACAAATAAAGAAACGCTGAGAGAGAGAGAGAGAGAGAGAGAGAGAGAGAGAGAGAGAGAGAGAGAGAGAGAGAGAGAGAGAGAGAGGCTGTGTGGTTAAAACCTAAAGAATATTCTGAAAACAAATTAGCGATGTAGGTTAAAGAAATAATAATTAAGGACCTTTTGACACCGAATGCGCTGTTTTATCTCGTGTCATTTTAGTGTGTGAATGGTTATGTGAAAAAAAATATATATAAAGGTGACAAGGCGAAAGAAAATTATAAAATGAAGGAACTATTTTCTAACTTCTGATATATGACATGCATCTATCAGAGATCACATTCATAACAGGTCTAGATAATATTTCAGGGGTCGAAACTAGCGGTGTTAGTAAATATATTCTCCAAAACGTCAGGTTGCAATATGTGACTACATCAACCATTGGCTTTATAGATTTTTGAAAATATCCTTGACTTTATTAACTTAACTTTCCAAAATAAAAATTCAAAATGGATTGGAACTACTAAACCACTTATTGATCCATTTCATGCCAGAGGCCATTTCGTTTCTTATGTGAGAGGAGAAAATAGTTGCACCAACATCCTCCTCATGATCACACTACACCGTCATATTTCCAAGGCCAACAATATTGTTGATTAAAAAAGAAGAAGGTTAAGGTCTCAGAACAGTGACCTAGAAACCGGTCCTGAGAGGTACAGGCTTATTAAAATTATATGTTCATCAACTCCATTAAAAACAACTTTAAAACGTTTGAATGAGAGCAAGTACATAATCGCCACCACCTAAGCTATGAAGTTCATTGCTAAGAGCCTAATAGCCAACCAAAGTCGGAAGCTAGCAAGAAAATGAACTTGAGCGACTGTGGACTCATCTGTTGTCAAAGGTGTCTTGGCTGCATCTGATGAGTTCTGAAAGAATATCTGCAATACATTTTGTCTTATGTAAACTAGCACGCCAAAAAATTGTTAGATTCATGGAACTTGTAAAAGCTTGCAAATCAACCCAGCAATATTCGAGTGCGCTGGAAGAATGGAAATTGGTCTGTAATTTTCCCTCGCCAAGAAAAATAAGTCGCATAGAAAAAAAAATGACTGAGTATACCGAGTTAAAAAGAAATGTTAGAGTTTCTGTAAATATTTGAAAAGGCTCTTCCGTATCATGACCCCAACGAGCTATCTTTCTTAGGATCTTTGTATTATATACTACACTTAAAGCAAATGTCTTGAGAACTAGCTTAGAATGACGAGTATTGAGACGAGAAGTATTAAGAGATGACTTTTCAACAGAAATTTAGGGATTCTGTTTACTCTCTCTCTCTCTCTCTCTCTCTCTCTCTCTCTCTCTCTCTCTCTCTCTCTCTCTCTCTTATAAATTTCGTAAAGTAGCTCGCCGTAATTTTTATTTCATTATTTACTTCCAAAACTTGGAAATAAAATTAGGGAACGTTTTTTTTCTTTTCATTTCAAAACGGATGAAAAGGCAAGGATAGCGAAAATTAGGGAAGCATAACAAGGGCTAATTAAAAGAGACAATGAAAGGTCGTGGAAGGTCACGGGAAGGGGGAAGCAAAGATAAAGTGACACAAAAGACACTGGAGGGGAAGGATACAGAGTTACCAGGAAATGTGGAGAAAATAAATGTTCCGCCAGCTTAATGGAGAGAGGTGAAAAACTGAAGGAATTATCTCTCTCTCTCTCTCTCTCTCTCTCTCTCTCTCTCTCTCTCTCTCTCTCGTAATCTGTCTGTTATGTCTGGTTGATTGTATACTATTCTTGTGTTATATTCTTTATTGAATTCCTGTCTCTTCTGGAAGTGATATGAGTGAAATTGAAGTCTCTCTCTCTCTCTCTCTCTCTCTCTCTCTCTCTCTCTCTCTCTCTCTCTCTCTCGTAATCTGTCTGTTATGTCTGGTTGATTGTATATTATTTTTGTGTTATATTCTTTCGTGAATTCCTCTTTCTCTTCTGGAAGTGATGTGAGTGAAATTGAAGTTCTCTCTCTCTCTCTCTCTCTCTCTCTCTCTCTCTCTCTCTCTCTCTCTCTCTCTCTCTCTCTCTCTCTCGTAATCTACCTATTTTATGTATGGTTGATTGTATACTATCTTTGCTTTAATGGTACTCTCTCTCTCTCTCTCTCTCTCTCTCTCTCTCTCTCTCTCTCTCTCTCTCTCTCTCTCTCTCTCTCTCTCTCGCATTCCTCTTTCTCTTGTGGAATCGAGGTGGGTGACTCTCTCTCTCTCTCTCTCTCTCTCTCTCTCTCTCTCTCTCTCTCTCTCTCTCTCTCTCTCTCTCTCGTGATCTTGTCATTTTCCATTAATAAAAGTGAATGAGTTCCAAATTTGTCCGTAAGACTAACTGTTTGTTGTTCTCTCTCTATCAGCTGCCCCAATTGTTCTTCCTCTAAGTTCCAGAAATGGCTCTCTCTCTCTCTCTCTCTCTCTCTTATTTACCCTGTTTAACGAAATTACCTCTCCAAATAAAATGTTCCATTTCGCTAAAAGCTCTCGCATATCAACAACAGGAAAGTTAAAAGCATCCGTAGAGAATTGCTTTGTTGATCCCGAAACCAGCACTGACGTTTCCACTTGAGCACGTTTGAGATCAACTTCGGAATATATACATATATATTTTATATATATATATATATATATATATATATATATATATATATATATATATATATATATATATATATATATATATATATATATATATATATATATATATATATATATATATATATATGCATACAGACGCACTCTTAAACATACGCGGCCGGACACTTATCGCCGGAGCTGAATTTGATATTAACTTTCCCCCTTGCTGTTTACCTTTAACCAGCTTTGTGAAGCTTTTAAGCAGGATTCTCAGCGGTCTGTATTTATTGTTATGTACTTACTGTATGTTCAAAGACCTAAATGAAAGGTTGTTCATTAAGCTAGCACGTATCTCTTGCTCCTTGAGCGTACCATCTGTGAAAAGGCTTGAACCTATCTCCACCCCCCCTTCATCATTGCCTCATCTATAGATGTAGCCTCTGTAATTCCCACTTGTGGTATCTTTTGCTCAGCTCAGCATCTGACTCCAGATATTCATCTTTAAGTTTTTTTTCAAAACAATTTTTTTTTCTTTTCGGTATAGTTTCATTGCCATGCCGGTTCGTGTTCGTAAAGCAATAAAGATTGTGCATGACTATATGCAGTTTCAGTCTATTTGATCTCCAAATCTTATTCTGGTTGACTTTTGCTTGATGAACATTTTTTCAACCTTTCACTAATTTTTAGTTCAAGAGGACTTAAGATTTATTCCTAAATATTTGAAAGACTCGACTTCATTACTCATTTTTCTCTATAGTGTTTTTCCGCCTCTTTTCTTCATACTTTGTCCTCATTATTTTTGTTTTTCTTAGAACTCCACCTTCTGGGATATCTGATGCAATCATTCTCAGCCTACGTGTACAAAATCTGTCAAGCTTCTGTAAAGTATGATTTAAACCTTCCTCACCAACTCCTACCACTTTTTTTCGTTATAAAATCCATAAGGACATCAATCAGCAAAGGTGACATAGTCTCCTGCAGAACGCCATCAATTACTGCAAATTCTCGCTTTGATATGGCTGCATCATCATTAGCCTTTCATCTGCACTCAAAATTTCATAGACGCTTCTATGAAATATTTCTTAGTTTCTTGGGCGTTTGTATAGGAACACATTAAAACTTTCAGATCTGTTCAGAAACATTAGTATATTGTCCATTGTACCAGCTACGAAAGTGCCATGATTCCAAGAATCAATTCTGATCATTATTTGTAATCAACGAACCCAAAGATAAAAGGGAAAGAGAAGTAAGGGAAATCAATTTTCATTAATGTAGCAAGGTAATAAAGATATTATTGCAACTAGTTCCACGTTTCAAACAGGTTGATGTAATATGTTGAATAAAAAAAAAAAATACGTTTTTCAGTAAAAATATCTACTGGTTCCGCAATCAAAAGGAGGCGGTAAACATAAGAGAAGGGAATATTCCCGAGGTGTAAACGAAGTTATTCATTATGCCTCATCCTTTAAGCTTTTTATCAAATTCCTGTTTAACCTCCAACTTCAACTTGAAATTTTATGGCTTTACGTAAGTCTAGAAACGTATCAAATCTAGTTTTGATGTTTTTTTTCATATAATATCTTGTAATTTTCAATTGAAAGATAGAATTTAGTTAACATTTTGAGGAATAAAAAGTCTTGAATAGAATATCTGACAATCGAAAGTAACATAAATGACCAGTACATATATGTGAAGTGAAGTAATTGGTTCATGCCTTAAATAATTAAAGGAGAGAAAATATTGTAAATAAAAAACGTAACTAAAGAAAGTAACTTTTAACATGACTAAGGAAACAAGTTAAAATAGATTTTATGTAACTGCTTTCAAGACGAACTCTTTCTTTGATGATGAATTGAAGAATCCGATAAACATTTCAGAGAAAGAACCAAGCAATGGCACACGTTTGTTACAGAAGCGCAAGCGGGCCTAGTAACGCAATTCTCGGAAAAGCTGGTGCAGTGGTATTGCTCTTTAGAACCTCTTGATTGCCTGTCACTTCCACTCTTCGTGCCTCCGTGATACGGTTTCCAAGACGACAACTTCAGGGTCAGCTGTCCAGATTTGCCTTATTTTGTATTTCTTGAAAGATTTACCCTTCTTCTCTTTTAGAGGAGCCTTTTCGTCGGTTAGGAAGATAGTACGATTACACATCTTGTAGTGGTCGAATGATGTGAGCAGCAATGCCTTTCTGGAGTCTTTTAGTAAAAATAAAAACAAAAAATATAAAAATTAATCTTAGAGTCATGCAAACAAAATCAGTTGTTCATTGAATTTTAAGGAGTCTTCAGGATTGTCGGTGCCTAACTTTCTATAGAGCATATATAAATTCAAAAGGGTTAGCATATTAAAGGCGATGATATAATGATTACGCCCGACTGTGTTGCAAACTGATAACAGTAAAATCAAATGGTTTAGGTATGCAGCGAAAAGAGGGAGTAAGGAAAAGGAGAAGAGATCAGATTATTGAAAATAATTGTAACCAACGTCATAACCAGACTAAGTTATCGAACATTGATTAGATTTCGGAGAACATTAATGTTTTCATAATGAAACGGTAAACGACGAAGTAGCCTTCTCTAATGAATTTTTGCTTTTAAGGAATGGGAGATTTTACTTGCCAGGAACTATATATATATATATATATATATATATATATATATATATATATATATATATATATATATATATATATATATATATATATATATATGTGTGTATATATATAATTATATTATATATATTCTTATGTAGCCTCAAAGTGATAACTCCTGCAATCGTACAGCTAATACAGCCGGAGGTAACGAGAGATTCTTTAAATAAGCATGAGAAATTGATTTCTTAAAAATTAAAAAAAAAAAAGTAGAAAATGCGCCAAAGTTTGTTCGGCGCAGTTGAGCTTTCTGTTCATCTTATATTCAAGGCCACCGAAAATAGATCATTCTTTCGGTGGTCTCGGTATAATGCTGTATGAGCCGCTGCCCTTGAACCTTTAACCACGATCCGGTGGTGGCCTGGCCTAGATCGTTGCCAGACGCACGATTATGGCCAACTTTAACCGTAAATGAAATAAACTCTACTGAGCTAAGAGGGCTGCAATTTGGTATGTTTGATGATTGGAGGGTGGATAATCAACATACCAATTTGCAGCCTCTGTAGTTTTTAATATATGAGGGCGGACAGAAAAAGTGCGGACGGACAGGCAAAGCCGGCACAATAGTTTTCTTTTCAGAAAACTAAAAAAAAACTCCATTGCATAGATTCAAGCAGAGCCTCTGGCGAGAGCTCACCGTTGGTGCAACGACGAAATCATCATCATCATTATCATCATCGTTTGTTATTCTTTCTCGTTCGTCGTCGGTCTGTTATATGAATCGATCCCATCCATCCTTCTCTCCATCGTTCACTCCACCGTCCAATTACCGACATCCGTTTGCACAGCGCATTGAAGGGGCTTTATCCACACGCAAATACGAGGTTTTCCGGAGACTTAAAAGCGGCAAAATGACATTTTCGTGTTATTGTTTAAAATGAGATCGAGGCTGTGGGTAGGTTTCCCCTCGAAAGTGAAGGGGCGTCGAATTGGAATTTCTCGTCGAGATCGAATTATGAATCGGTAGCTTTTCGCCTTTATTTAATTTCGATGATTCAGGGTTTCCTAACTGTGATTCTGCTTATTCAGGGATGTTGGTTATAAGAATATAATAAATGGAAATTAAAGCTTTCCATTTATTATATTCTTATGTATATAGGAATATGATAAATATATATATTATATATATTTATATGTGTGTATATGTATAGATATATATATATATATATATATATATATATATATATATATATATACACATATATATACACATATACATGTATATCAGCAATGAGTCACCAAACTGCACGTGACACATGTATGCGTAGACAAACACATGAAAGCGCTTTCGTGTATTGCGTGCACTTCTTTGTACCCCGAAGAAGTGTACGCAATGAACGAAAGCGCTTGCTACGTGGTCTTTAATTTTCATCTTTCATGTGGTTGTCCACGCATATATATGTATACATGTATATCTCATCGATATGTTCCCGAATCTATGCACAACACTAAAACAAATTCTACACTGACGAGCAAAACTGGCGAATCGCCACAGAAATCAAATTAGAGTAAGGCAGCATTTATTAGAGCATCGGCTTATCGGAATGCCGAGTGGGAAATAGAACCCTCCGGCTCTAGCGAATGACTTTCAAAGGGTCTCCGATAACTCCATCACAGAGCGAGGCAATGGAATTTTTCATCCGAAACACCAATTATTTTTGTGGCAGTCGGTTGTGCTTCCGCTCAATTTTTTCCTGTTCACGGAAGTGACGGGAAGAAATTCATCGAAAAGAAAAGCAGTCATCCATTTTTCAGTATTTTTTTTTTTTTGTAGTTCATTTAGTATTTGCATTTTCTATGATACCATTCCTATACTTATATATCGTAAAATAGTGTAATGCATAAATTGCATTATGATAGGAAATGGTGATAAACGCATTGGCTATATACTATTTATTTTGCCTTTAGTATCATTTCACAACTCCCCATGCATATATATATATATATATATATATATATATATATATATATATGTGTGTGTGTGTGTGTGTGTGTGTGTGTGTTATATAAATGTGTGGGTGCGTAAAGAGAGAGAGAGGGAGAGAAATGACTTAATTGAAATGCTTATGAACAATTCTTCTTTACCAAGGACCTTTGTTGTCTTTATGAAAAACAAAAATTTTTCGTAATTAAATGCATTTGGATGCACGTAGATATAATTATTCTTTTAGAATGTAAGCAATAAAGAAATATACCATCTCAGTGGAATTTAATTAACTGTATAATTATTTAGCTAACAAAAAAAAAAAAAGATTGATGCTAGAGGACAAATCAAGAAAACTGATTCGTTGTTTATGTCTTCTTTGAATTAAACACACCTTACATGTAAAGTAAGAGTAATTTATTTAGTAATACATATGAAATAATATTTATATTAGATCGAGAAGTAGGAGTTATATACACTGAATTGTTGACACTTTAATGGGTTAGAAATCAAGCTGTGGTTTAGAACATCATGTAAAGGTTATTAGCCCTGCGTATTATAGAAGCAAAGTTAAGTATACTGCATACCGATATGTAATAAGAGATTTTTTGTAGTTTGGTAAATTTTTTTTATTCTTTACGTCATAATTCCCCTAACGAAATTTCCTACAAAAAAAGTGTTATGTTCCGTATTATAATAATTATTAATGCATTAATACATAAAGAAAATGTGTTAGGTAAAAAAGTTATGAACGCTGCGTAATTTTATCATGAAACTAAATTTTTTTTTTTCGGAAACTACAAAAGGACTCGCTCCTATTTTAAACTTATGTATTTTGAAATACTTTGGGTCGTAATCTTTGTTGTCAGGTGATTTCAATTTAATATGTCATTGCTTTGAACTAAAACAGCTAAATCACTGAAATATATATTTTACTACATATCTGTGGATACGTTGGTAATGGTAACTTGAACATAATGATCTTTTAGCGTATCATGATTAAGGCGTTGTTTTTTATAAATTTCATTTTGATCTTAATGTACTCTTATCTTTTCTTTTTACTTTTTTGTCATTAATTTCACTGAGCTATTCTTTAGAGGCAGTTGGTGGGTTATGTTAACAGAATATATTATTATTATTATTATTATTATTATTATTATTATTATTATTATTATTGTTATTATTATTATTATTATTATTATTATTATTATTATTATTATTATTATTATTATTATTAGAGAGTAATTGAATGATTAATTTGATGTTATTTCATGATAAATATAGTTCACTTTCTAAGAAGAGGCATCACCCCGGCACATTTCACGTCAAGAATGTAATGAGCTTCTTGGACAAACGCTTTGAAAACAATGAAGGCAAACATTTTGAAGTTTCAATCTCCTGCCGCCGAAAACGCTTGATGATGATTAAGCCGAACAAAGTTACTTGGTAAGATTATCTGATTTTCGTCAGGAGAAATTTCTTGTCTAGAGAGAGAGAGAGAGAGAGAGAGAGAGAGAGAGAGAGAGAGAGAGAGAGAGAGAGAGAGAGAATTAATCAGGAAATATAGCGAGCAAGAGAAGAGAGGCCTGGTATATCTCATGGTTCTTTTACCGATAATTTTTCATTCGGTGCCTGAGACTAATGTGCATTAAGATATTATCGCTGAAAACCAATTTGTTTGTATTTGGACGATGATAAAATGCTTTTATGCCACGAGTTCGTTTTTGTCTTTTGAATGGCTGGTATGTACGAGTATATATTAAACTTCATAGCGTTTCGCTTACTTGAACTGCATCTGGCATCCTGGAAAATATTTCTTAAAAACCCACAGTCCTTTAATATAGTTAGGTTTCACCGGGTTTATAACTGTGTGTGATTCAGGGAAAAATGGATAGGCAGGCAGATCGATAATTGACTTTCCCTAATCTTATACATATTTTGTCAATACTTATTCAACTTTCTTACGATGTTGCTTTCTTTTTTTGCTCACATACACCCTTTTTTGCTGATGTTCCTTTCTTTATATATTTACAGGGAATAATAGATACATAGACAGATAGGTATTTGACTTTCCTTAATTTTATACATATTTTAAAGAAAAACATTCGATATTCTTAAATGTTAACAAAAAAATTGTCAGTACTTACACTCTCTTACTATGTTCCTTTCTTCTTGTGTTTACACACATCCTTCTTTTGTTGCTGTGCCTTTTTTCATATGCTTACATACAATCTTCTCCTGTTATGTATCTTAACACACAACTGCGCATTTAAAACGAGGTTTCGGGTATTCAGATAAACATTCCTCGTTATGTCACCTTTAACAGCTGTGCTACCCGGCGCATTCCTCTGGCGCCGTTCAGAAACGCTTGCGTAACGGGGAGTCCACTCTGTGCTTGGCCATAATGTAGTCACGATATATCAAACCATTCATTATGTTTATCCGACATTATATGATGATGACTAGTTTGCTGCTGGTGGTGGATGGTTGACGTATGGAGAACAATTCTACTTCTAGAGTGATTATGCAAACAAAAAGAACACGACGGTCGACCGTGACAGGATTCGAACCTGCAATCTTCGGATCCGAAGTCCGACGCCTTATCCGTTAGGCCACACGGTCGTTGATAGCAGGAGATATCAATGATGTAATGTGAATAAATTAACAATAAAACAGATATACAGTGTCTTTGCATATGCAGTACCTCGACTCTTGCACATAATCAGTTATCAACATTTAATCATTACTCAGTAGAATGGCCACAAATAAGCGATCAAGGGTTCATTATTTTTTCTACAATGATATTGCAAAACAAAACAAAAAAATAGGCGAAACCTGAATGATATTTGGAAGAATATATTAGAGGCCGTGCATTATGCAAAGAATAGAGAAGACAGGAATCATCGAAAATGTCGGAATTGAGATAACTTGGAATTTCCTAAAACAGTGTTGGGAAATCGGGAATGGTAGTTCATTATGCATTTTAGAAAAGGAAGATGGAAAACAGTTATTAGTGATATATCAAAATTCCTTTTTTATGAATAATTTAGAAAATGATAACAACGAGTATTTGCAATCAGGAAAAAAAGTGGAGAGCACGAATTGCGAAGCTTAGGGAAAGAAACTGTGTTCAGAGTAATGAAGAATTTTTGTGTGATTAATACTCGGTTGTCATCCTTGAGTAGATTCTACGTGTATATGAACGAATGGTCAAAGTGTTCGTACATTTAGAATTAAGTATATCATCTTGAAGGGATAACAGGTGTGTTCTAATCTAACGAACTTGAAGAGATACAGCCAGGCTGTTTAAACAGTCTCTCTCTCTCTCTCTCTCTCTCTCTCTCTCTCTCTCTCTCTCTCACAGACACACCCCGCTCGCTCTCTCTCTCTCTCTCTCTCTCTCTCTCTCTCTCTCTCTCTCTCTCTCTCTCTGTACCGACATCTTAGGACAGAGAAAACGAACGACCGATATCGCCCAGATACAACACGGAGAATACTAGAAACCAAGTATGGTTATAAGAATAATATTTAGACTTGTTTGTAGGACAGTGGCCCGCCTAGGGCATTCACCATACAATCCCTAATACCCACCACCAGGTTTATGCCAATTAAATTCAAATTAATAACTGGGTCAGTGAGACAGATTTCATAACAAACAAGTAAAATATGCGCCGAAGTTTCTTCGGCGCAGTCGAGTTTTCTGTACAGCGTATAATCAAGACCACCGAAAATAGATCTATCTTTCGGTGGTCTCGGTATTATCCTGTATGAGCTGCGGCCCTTGAATCTTTAACCACGGCCCGGTGGTGGCCTATCCTATGTTGCCAGAAGTACGTTTATGGCCAACTTCAACCTTAAATGAAATAAAAACTGTTGAGGCTAGAGGGCTGCAATTTCGTATGTATGATGACTGGAGGGTGGATGATCAACCTACCAATTTGCACCCCTCTAGCCTCAGTAGTTTCTAAGATCTGAGGGCGGACAGAACAAAGTGCGGACATTATAAATTGCGGACGGACAGACAAAGCCGGCACAATGGTTTTCTTTTCCATAAAGGTAAAAAATCAGTACTTCCCCATGAACCATACAATACACCCACTTGCAGTCCCTTTTCTCATTTACTAAATTTCTACGATGGAGATTCCGGTTAGAGTAAAAAGAAAAGGTTTATGATGGAGAGCAGAAGCTGTGGGTAATATGCACATCCCCATCCATTGGAATGGTCGTTAATGGCACTTGGCCAAGAAACAGATGAATGAAGAGACGCCATAGAACTGGTGTGTAACAAGTATTGCCATCCTCATCCATCTGGTACAAATCATAAAGTATAAATATAATTTTCTATTATACTAAAAATATAGAAAAGAAACATATAATATTTTTTCACGGCAAACTCTGTCATCTCATTATATGACAGCTTCCAGATCGTAGATCCTTCGTTAATAGAAAGTAAAATAACTAAAGCAGAGGTATAGCCTCTGGAAGCCTTGACCTAGACAATACCATGGCCGTCCTACACTTTCAATGTTTCACGTTGCTTTAGTGCAGTTTTGAATTATTAGTTGTCTCCTAAATTTACTGCTGTTCTCTTTCCTTTTATTCTTAAACGTTATCTATCCATGTATCGATGTATCTATCTATCTATCTATCTATCTATCTATCTATCTATCTATCTATCTATCTATCTATCTATCTATCTATATATATATATATATATATATATATTATTTGTATATATTATATATATACATATACATATATATTTATATGTAGGCTATGTATTATATATATATATATATATATATATATATATATATATATATATATGCAGTATATATATATACATACATACATACACACACATATATATATGTATATTACAGTATACATATATGCATGTACTATATATATATATATATATATATATATATATATATATATGTGTGTGTGTGTGTGTGTGTGTGTGTGTGTGTGTGTGTACATATACGTACATATTTGTAAGTTTGATATATATATTATATACGGTATATATATACATATACGTATATATTTGTTATATATTATAAATATATAACAAATATTTATCTATCTGTCTATCTATCTATCTATCTATATATATATATATATATATATATATATATATATATATATATATATATATATATATGTATGTATGTATGTATGTATGTATGTATGTATGCATGTATACATTAACCTACAAATGTCATATAATATCCAATTCGCTCTACCTCTGGTCAGTTATAATTTCCATCCGGTATTATTTTCGAGGTAGAACAAATTGGATAATAAATTACAATTGTAGCTTACTATTTGTGAATAAAAAATCTAAGTGATGTGATAAAAGTTAATGTGTGTGTATATGTATATATATATATATATATATATATATATATATATATATATATATATATATATATATATATATATATGACATTTTTATCACACCGTGATTTATATACAATCATGAAGCTACAAATGTCGCTTAATATCAAATCCACGCTGCCTCGTGAATATCCCCGATGGGGAGTTATCATCGAAGGGGAATTTATAAGTGATAAATGGACGGGCACTGCCGAGTCTCGATCCCGCGACACAGATACGCACCCAGCAACTCCAGTCGACGTTACCACTGAGCTATCAAGAGAGGTAAAAGTTCATCCCGAGTCTCGTGTACTTTATTTTCCCGTCGAGAGCGGGGAAATTGTACTTAGCTTCGGCATTAACCCACCTCCACCATGATCGTTCTTTGGTACGTTTGGAACACGCAGCTCTTTTTATGGCATTTTTTATCACACCGTGATTTATATACAATCATGAAGCTACAAATGTCGCTTAATATCAAATCCACGCTGCCTCGGGAATATCCCTGATGGGGAATTATCACCGAAGGGGAATTTATAAGTGATAAAAGGTAACGTCGACTGGAGTTGCTGGATGCGTATCTGTGTCGTGGGATCGAGACTCGGCACTGCCCGTCCATTTATCACTTATAAATTCCCCTTCGGTGATAATTCCCCATTGGGGATATTCCCGAGGCAGCGTGGATTTGATATTAAGCGACATTTGTAGCTTCATGATTGTATATAAATATGTGTGTGTGTATGTTTGTGTGCATGTACAGCCATTCACTAATATTAGTTGTTAGTGAAATAGAACATGACATATAAACATCCAGTGGTCTTACACGAAAAACAAAAAACAAATACAACAACAAAGAAAAAACAGAAATTTGAGCATATCATTTTCATCAAATCTTTCCTTAATCGTTTATGTCGTTCCTTAATTCCATTTTGAATTCTATTTGTAGAAGTTCGCACTTGAAGTCATTCAGGATTGATATGGCTTCCGAAACAAACTTAATCAAAGAAGTTTGCCTCAAAGCAAACCGAGTTGTGAGTTTGATTCCTCAAGTCTAATTGCTTTCATAATTTGCCAGTGCACACGATTAAAGGGCTAAAGCGTCAAGAAATTTATTGAATTTATCATATTAATTACTTCCACTGTACCGTTGTGTTATAGACTTTTGCTGGATATTATTTGAAGCAATTCAGTTATTCAAGAACGTCATTTCTTTACAGAATTATCTTATAAACAAATTACTTCATTTTCAAAGATATTTTTTTTTGCTAACGTTTATTGTCCTTAAATCTGATTGGTTCCTGATAACCAATAGATTTATTTTATGTGTTGATAGATTTATATTATTTTATTTTATAACGTTTATTTTAATAGAGAGAATTCTCGAAGGGCACTCTGCTTATATCACTCCAGCGATAAAAACAAGAACTACTACTACTACTACTGCTAATAATAATAATAATAATAATAATGATAATAGTGAAGAAACTCACAATGTTGTCAGGGGTAATATAAGTTAAAAAATATAAGTAAAACGAGAGCTTTCGAGAGCCTGTTCTTTTCTCCTTATCAGACTGAGGAGAATCGAGCAGTTACTCATGTAATAATAATAATAATAATAATAATAATAATAATAATAATAATAATAATAATAATAATAATGCTTTTGTCTATACTGCTTAAATATTGTTCTCGAAATCCTTCCCCGCTTGAGCCAATTATTTTCCATCAGATCTCGCGATATTTCCTCTCGTGATAAATGGCAATCAAGAATCTCCCAGAAAAGAAATTACTCAAAGGCAATGACAGGAAAATCGGCTTACCGCTAAGCCCCCAACCCACCCCAAGGGAGTTGCGGTGGAAAAGGGATGGCATAGGAGAGGTTTATGATTGTGGGGGAGGTCAAACGTAGGGGGGCCGGGGGCGATTGCTGTAGGTTCTCTGCGGAAGGTAGGGAGTGGTGATAGCATTGGTCTTAAGGACTTCGGGCTGTCGTTATTATCAAGGTCCAGATTCT
>NC_089759.1:8376656-8384156 GCF_040412425.1 Macrobrachium rosenbergii | reverse complement strand
CACTTCCTGTCCGCCCTCAGATCTTAAAAACTTCTGAGCCTAGAGGGCTGCAAATTGGTATGTTGATCATCCACCCTCGAATCATCAAACATACCAAATTGCAGCCGTCTAGCCTCGGTAGTTTTTATTTTATTTAAGGTTAAAGTTAGCCATAATCGTGGTTCTGGCAACGATATTGGATAGGTCACCACCGGGCCGTGTTTAAAGTTTCATGGGGCGCGGCTTATACAGCATTGTACCGAGACCACCGAAAGATAGATCTATTTTCGGTGGCCTTGATTATACGCTGTAGTGGCTGTACAGAAAACTCGATTGCGTCGAAGAAACTTCGGCGCATATTTTTCTCGTTTACTTGTTATCTTGTGATATTGTTTGCAAGGAAGGGTTAGAAAATATATAGAGATGGGAACTATAGCTGCTGATGTCGTTTTGTAATGATTTTTTTTTTTTTTTTTTTGCCTTATGAGAATCAATGTTTTACATTCTCTATCACCGACAGATTCTTTTATAATTTCCCACACCATCATTAAGGTGTGGATTTCTCTAATGAGAAGTATTTCTCCCAAGTAAGTAGATGGATTATTTTAAAATTTCTAAAAATGAATTGCCATTAAATGTACAGTGTAGCCAGTGTCCTTGTTTATTTTTGGTCGTATTTTTCTCCTACAGTAGGAAGACTCAAAACCTTTCAATTGCTATGTCGTAAAGAATTATAGTAAAATTTAAATCAAGATATTCGCCTTTGATGGTAAACAGAATATATCGTGGAGAAAAGAAACAGGTGACTTTAAACAGAATGTATTCTCGCCGCGGGTATAATTATTTTCATGACGTGCGTAATGGACGCCAGGAATTTCGAAGCTATTCTTAAAAATGCGTGAAATGCTGACGAACTGAGAAATCTGCTCAGGATTGCTTGCAGATTATACTGGTCATCTTGAAGGAAGTAATGGTAAAAGTTCTTGCAAGCCTGGTTTTCTTGTCGTGTATATTCTTGTATATACATACTAATATATATATATATATATATATATATATATATATATATATATATATATATATATATATATATATATATATATATATATATATATATATATATATATATATATATGTATATATAATCATTGATTTACAAATGTCGTTTAGTAACTACTGGAGTCGTTGGAAGGTACTGTGTCGAGAGTTCGAGACTCTTTAGTACCGATCCATTTAGCATTAAAAAAAAAAAAATTCCTCTTCGAGGATACTCCTGAAGTAGCATGAATTGGATTTTAAACGACATTTGTAGCTTAATGATTATTTATAAATCACGATGTGGTAAAAATTTCATATATATATATATATATATATATATATATATATATATATATATATATATATATATATATATATATGTATATATACTGTATATATACATGTATATATATGTGTGTTTGTGTATACATATACATACATACATACATACATATATATATATATATATGTATATGTATATGTATATATGTGTGTGTGTGTATTAAATAACTACTCTTTAAGCCTGTGAGAACGTGGCTTTGGTCTGGAAACGTAAACTCCTTTTATAACTTGTTCTAGTTTTTCTTTTAGTACTGTTTTCCTTAATAATATATATACATTTTCTATCTTTAGATAATTTTCCTTCTGTTGAAGCCCGTGCGTACAAATGCTTAACTCTTTTGGCGTTGTGTATTCGCAATCAACATAGCCCCCAGGTATACTTTACAAACGTAATTTTCTTTACATAATGCTTTAAATATTGTAATCTTAGATAAGATTAATATTCAATCGCACGTTGTCTTATAATTTTGCTTGTTGGAAAAGTTAACTTTAAGTTATTTTGCTCTGGCATTATCTGTATCGTTTCAAATATGTACATGTGTGACGGAGCTCATTTTGCAGGTGAATTTTGAAAAGGCAGTGTATTGTATGTGTAATAGTCACTTGTCCTCTTAACTTCTCGATTTCTTCACATTTTACTAGAAAGCCTTGAGTTCCGAGTGAAGAACAGATGAAGAAATCTGAGCTTTCCAGTAGTGTGATTCGACCTTGTACGTGAGTCAGTTTGTGAGTTTGAGGTCTTTTCATTCTTTTTTTCATTTCGAATTCAAGGTTTTGTAGCGACGGGCATATCCAAAGAGCGCGAAGAAATCGAATTGTCAAGAGGTCGCGGTACTTTGTACAAACACATGCATATACTATATCTGGTTAGAGTAACCGGTACTTTCTGTACATAATAAAATTCATTTGTTTATGAGAAAGATGTCAGGTGCCTTGTGCGACCGCAGAATCAACCAGTAGTGAGACCAGCTTTGATATATGGAGCAGAAACATGGCCGGTAAAGAGAGTGCAAGAGAAGAAATTGGATGCGGTAGAGATGAAAATGCTCAGGTGGATGTGTGGAGTAACAAAAACGGACAGGATCAAAAATGAAAGAATAAAAGGAACCACTAAAGTCGTAGAACTATCAAAGAAGGCCCAGGAAAGAGGACTGCAGTGGTATGACCATGTGATGAGAAGGGATGAGACTTATGTAGGGAGGAGAGCGATGCAGATGGAGGTGCCTGGCAGGAGAGCAAGAGGAAGACCAAAGCGAAGGTGGATGGATGTAGTTAGAGAAGACCTGAGAGCCAGGTGGAGGAAGATTTATTTCGGTACTTTCAGGTGTGCCATGAACAAAGTCATTTACGTAATCATCCGTCCAGCGTTCCTGCCCATTTCATATCGTAAAACTTTCATTTTCGTGTAAACAACTGAGCTATTTTCATTTCCAAAGTATGCAGTCAAATAATCTCAAAATACCACGAGAATATTAAGGATATTTATGATGTGCTAAAAGGTCATTTTAAATAACGCATATAACGGTTACCTTTGTTAACTGAGGGACATTTTTCAGTTCTGCAATGACTGGAAAATCGTGATCAGGACTGTAAACATCATTTGAACGGTAATTAAGTGAGAATAAAAAAATATAAACACCCGTCAGTTTGTATAATGTATAATGGTAATGAGACTTGGTGACTTAAAAGAAATCTACTATCCGTTTCAGGGACCGCGAGTCGTCGTTTTTCTCAAATATCTTTCAAACTAATTATTTGATCGAAATGGTACTTTGACACAGTGTACAAGACACCTCCCGCCAATTTTTGGTAATATAGTGTATTGTCAAATGGTGTCAGGTAAGACGTTTACTCTCGACTTTTAAAGGCAATGTTGCATGAGTTAGCAGGACTATTCTACGCAATCGAACGTCCGCTATCCCCCATAGACAGGAATGTGGGGGGGGGGAGATGGGGTGGCCAGGAAAGGGAGTTGAGGGAGGGATGAGGAGGGGAAGGGAGAGGGAGGGACGGGATGGGGATAAAGGGCGTTCGAATGCATAGTTTGGCGATACTTGGCAACAACACCATGTTAGTCAAGAGTAAACGCCTTAAGTAAAACCATTTGAAAATGCACTATATTACCAATTAATAGCGGGAGATGATCTTGTACACTGTGCCAAAGAGCTGTTTCGATCAAATATATAGTTTGAAAGATATTTGAGAAAAACGATGACTCGCTGTCCCTGAAATGGGTGGTAGTGGCAATATAGGAAAGAGAGGAAACACTGCTATAGCTAAATCACAGCTCGAAGTCTTTTTAAGTTCAAGTGAATCGATGGGAGAATGTTCTAATAGAGAGACATTACCGAGCCAAGTGTCTGTTTACTTAAATCTAGATTCTTGGAAAATCACTAAATGAGATAATGATTTTATTTTGTAATAGGAACAAGGTTTTGATAAACTTTTTGATGAAACAAACTTTGGAAACATTGATTTTCACTTTTACAGACCAAGCCTTGGGAAAATGCCGATTAGTAGTCAGTACCCTCGGCCCAGTATTATTATTAATTTTTTAATGACTTTATAGTCTGGTGGGTAAAATTCTGAGCATTTCGATTGTAAATACATTTATAATGAATTACTGTTAGTCATGGCTGTATTTCGTCGTGACTACTGCCAGTCATTACAAACAAAGAATGACAAATGCGACAGCTTACATTCACAAATGGATATTAATCCATAATACGAATAACTTTTAATTGATGTGTCTCAGCTGCTGAAAAATAATTAATCCCTTGCATATTCCAGTATCTAGGTAAACGCCGCGAGTGAGCTGTCACAAGAGACAGTTAAATCAGTTTTATACAAATACCACATGCACGTACGATTTGTGATTGCTTACCTTCATATAGATTGTTTCAAAGACCGACTATTTACAAATGATAAAATTAGGAAGGGATTGTGCTCTTGTATCGCTTAGCATGAGGTTCTTATCGTCTCTCAACCCTTTTAGATACATTATATAAGCAGTGCTGAAAACCAATGCTGGATGCTGTATCAAAAATATCTGTAAATGGACTGCCTTACTCAGGTGATGAGAGCTGAGCCTCTGAAGTTAACGGAGAGTTTAGGATCCTGAGGAATATGAAGAAAGGCAACGACTAAAACCTCCAGCCTTTTTGACGCATATTTGACATACCGAACATCCGTGGCGTATTGCATGGTCTTGTAACAATTTTAGCTGATTTGTTTACTTTTTTGTACCCATGATTAAAATATGTAAAGAATTATTGGAAAAAGCATGTTTTAAAAATATACAAAAAGGTACAGATGATCTTATTCTTCCCAATTTTTCACCGTTAATAAAAACTAAACATATCCATCAGGTAAGCAGTTTATTCTCTCCCTCTCTCTCTCTCTCTCTCTCTCTCTCTCTCTCTCTCATATATGAATATATATATATATATATATATATATATATATATATATATATATATATATATATATATGTATGTATAATGTATTTGTGTACATATTTATATATAAAAGTATGTACGTATATATATATATATATATATATATATATATATATATATATATATATATATATATATATATATATATATATATATATACATTCCTGTATAGAGAAACCCCTTTCATCTGTTATTGTATTTATCCAGAGGAGATTAGTCCAGACTAACTTCATGAAACAAAAATTTCCAGACTGACTACTCATTACTCGAAACAGTTCGTTGTCAAGTTACAATATCTAGATCATGGCTGATTCTTGCATAACTTGCTTATGGAATCTGTGGGCCTTTATTTGAGGCTCTGCGGATAGTCTAGCTATTGGGAGTGGATTTACTATACAGTTAACAGAGTTTTGTATCGGTCTTTAGTAGTTTTTTTTTTTTCTTAAATAGACAGAAAATGTTTGATTGGTACTTCGACAGTGTTATACGGAAAATCTTTTTTTTAACGATGGGAATCCGCTACGCGTTGTTTTCTGTGTCAAAATAAAAATTTAAATGTCTTCAAAAAATGTTTTGCGGAGCTAAACTAAAAAAAAAAAAGCCAGTTCGTTTAAATACACTAGAATTAGGGATTAACGAAAAATCTGTAGTTGTTGGTATATCACAGAAAACGGAAAATGAAAACTTTTATGACACCCTATGTTTTTTTTATTAAGTTTTAAATAAATTGTAGTGGTGAAATTATAAGAAAAACTGAAACCACTTTTATAACAATAAATAAATTTCCCCAGTTTTACCATTGTACTTTATAGAGAGAAACAAATTCTAGAGAAAGAATTATCCTTCTTTTTGTCTGTATTTTGAGAAATAATTTTTGTTAAAGTATTCAGATATCTTCTGTTGAAAACAATACGATGTAATTGGTTGCTGCTGTTGTTACAATTTTCAGGATCGTTTGTAATCTGCAAGAATGTAAAATACATGTTCAATTCGCTCTGAGTAAACTTAACAGTGATATGTATAGAACATTAGCTCTCAGACCATAAAATTCAACTTCACCTGGAACCTTGTTTTCCACTGTGCTTTGCTTTACCAACTGTGAGATCGGGCAATTTCATCAGCAAGCATGAGTACCCAGTATTACATCCTGTCCTTACTTTTCTATTTAGAAAAGTCCAGAATGATCGAGGAACAATTGTTGCCTATTTTATTTTTGCAGGATTAATATCTTTTAATGGTGGTGTTTATTCAACTGAAAACGGTCTTCTCTCCCTTTAGCTTAACTGCGTCTGCTTCAACCATGCAGTGTGCTTTTCGGTAAAAACAAACGAAAGCAATCAACATTGACCGTTGCTATAGGAGGAAAAAACTATAGAGAATTACTGCACGTATTGTTGCAGATTTAATCAGCGAACCTGTATCTACGCAGTTGTTTAGTATTGACTGACTAATACACTCCACCACCACCATGCAATGGCAGAAGCAGAGCGCAGCCCCGGCTGGCCTGAACGTCGACATAAAGATGAACTACCACCATTGATGATTTTGAGCAGAAAATTACTCCCCTCCCCTCCGGGCAAGCACGCCCGTAGGGGGGTCGCGTTGAAGAGTTTTGGGAGGGGAGAGGGGTTTACAAATCTCATGGTACCCAGCTGCTGTGCGCATTACGTCATTTTTATTCTGCACCATTATATTTTTGCTCAGAATATTAATTTAGTAAATTTAGTTGATTTCTATACATTTTTCTCAAGTGATTATGAAATGACTGTTACCCAGGGCGAATGTAATACAAATTTTCAGCGATCTGATGGATTCCAGCTCCTGAAAAGAATGTAATTTTTAACTGATAGTTTGTCAGTTAATTCGTGCTATGGATTAATGGGCGATTTTTTCCATAGGATGTGACTAGAGGTCCTTAAAATAATCTGAAAAATACCCGAGTGCAATGTATCAACCGCTGCTGACTTGGGATTTGTAAGAGCAATAGATGTAGTAGTGACATCCTCCGTCTGTTTATTTCTTTTAAAGTTATGTGGGGTCCTTCATAAGTACAGTACCTGTTCACTTGCATTTCGTACGTCCTTGAATATATGAGAGAACTCACACTTCACGATACAAGATAACATAAAAGACAGGTAAGGAAGGCAAAAGCTTTATATCAAGTTACGGAAAATGCAGTGAAACGAAGAGTTGTTAAAAGATCAAAGTTGGAGGATAATTGGCTTTTTAATGGGAAGTGATTCTGTAATGAAGTGAATACAGAGCAACAAAATTGGTTCTCTCATGAGGGAGGCAGACAAAACTCTGCTGCTTGAGGAGATTAAGGATCACGATGAATCGCAGTGAAAAGGAATTGGAAATCCCGGCCATTAAAGGGAAGCAGAATTAATTAAAGTAAAGCAGGATTGATACAAGTGTGAATTGATTAAGTGGAAAGTGTTCGTTTTCTGAACTATACATGCATATATACATACATACATATATATACATACACACACATATGTGTGTGTGTGTGTGTGTGTGTGTAGAATCTACTGGTCACTTTTTACCAGATACATATGTAATTTTAATAACCACAATGCCCTCTTAACTCCTCGAATTCTTCGCCAGTTTTTTTTTTTTTATATACGATTGTGACTGCAAAGCCTTAAGATCCAGGTGCAAGAAATGTGGAGAAGGTCAG
>NC_089759.1:8346656-8369156 GCF_040412425.1 Macrobrachium rosenbergii | reverse complement strand
TAGCCATAGCACTCCCCTGTGAGTTGAGCTGTAATACCCTTCTGTGTTCTAGGATTCTAGTCCTTAATCCAAGAACATAGAAGGGCAGTACAGCTCAACGCACAGGGGAGTGCTATAGCTAGGCATTGTTGGGAAAAGGACCATAGAGCCTCGATGGCCAGGTCGGTAGAGCAGCAGCTTCGGACTTCATAGTGGTCTGTGGTGCGGGTTCAAATCTGCAGCCGACCGGTCAGAGAGGCGAACACTTTGCTATCCATGTAGACATCCCGGGATTATGTATGTAATCAAAGGATAGGTTTGCTAAAAGCAAATGAGTGTTACAGACTAATACACACACAAACAAAGCCACTACAACATCTTCTAAAAACATAACAGACACCTCACACGTCTCGAACTGTCGATCTAACCGCTCAACTCTCCTCGCTGCTGGGAGAAAGGGAGCTGGTTTGGTACGATACATGTACATGCGATGTCAGGCAGGGAAGCTGATCGAGACTACGGTCTACCCCAAAGCCATATCAAAGTCCTTCAAAAGAAGGCATGTGCTTACCCCGAACAAAAATGGGAAAAAGCAAGTTAAAAGACAAAGTTGGGAAAAGGACCATAGAATGGGTTTTAAAAACAGTAGGCTTATATATAAAAGCAATAAGATCAGTCATAGTAGGGTAGTGGAAGGGCCACTTATCAGAGAGATTAAAGTGATAGAAGGAAACAAAGGATTTACCTCAGAAGATCCCATAACCCGAGCTTTAATATTAAAAGAAGCTAAGATCGACCCTTCTGACCTGGAGGTTAGGTCTCCTGCCCAACAGACCGATGGTGACCACTCACTTACCACAAGGGTTAATCCCACTGACCATCAGATCAGGATATCAGACCGACAGGTGGGGATTAACAACTCTCAAGAGAATGGAAACCAGAACAGCCATCATATAAATGACAGCATAGGGAGAAGTTTCAGAAGATTGCTGCGCCTTGAACCAACCTGACCACCTTCACACCTCTTAAAAAGGGTGTCACAGTTAGAGCCTGAAAGTACTCGAGATTCAAGTAATATGTAAATATTTACAAGTAAAGAAGTTATACACGAATCTTGTGGGTTTCTCAAATAATAATAATAATAATAATAATAATAATAATAATAATAATAATAATATAACTGTATGCCGTGGAGATTATATTGCGCCTTCTCAACTTGGGGTACAAGTTTCTTCGTTTCAGCAGTAAACTATGGTTTATAAATGAACTTCAGACAGCTGCTTTATAATTTACCTGCTGAAACGAGGAACCGTATACGCCAAGTTCAGAAGGCGTTACATAAGCTCATCGGCATACAGAGTGTTATTCTTTTCGGCGAAGTTTGCTTCAGAGAGGGTCTCCTTCCAATAATAATAATAATAATAATAATAATAATAATAATAATAATAGCAGCACGACTCTTAAAATGGAGAAACAAATCCAGAGTTATGTACATTTATTTAAAGATAAACTACAGATTCCCGACAGCTATCTGTACAGTTTTATCTTTAAATAAATATATGTACTGTACATATACATACCTATGGATTAAATTTTGTTTCTCTGATAATAATAATAATAATAATAATAATAATAATAATAATGAAGATACCAATATGCGCAATCGTGTGGTTTTAGATCTCAGTAGGTATGATAGAGATGATAAATAATCTGTAATAGTAAATGAACAAAGGAAACGAAACTAGGTTTTTTTTATGCACACAGTGATAGGAAAGTAAACACGTAAAAAATCCGCCAAAGTTTCTTTGATGCAATCAAGTTTTCTTTACAACTTATAATGCTGAATGAGACTCTGAGCCGCGGCCCATGAAACTCTCAGCCGCGACCCATAAAACTCTCAGCCACAGCTGGTGGTGGCCTGTGTTATTGGCACCTTATAATAGCGGTGCCAGATGCACGATCATGGTTAACTTTAATCCTAAATAAAATTAAAACTACTAAGGTTAGAGGGCTGCAATTTGGCAAGTTTGATGATTGGAGGGTGGATGATCAACATTCCAATTTGCAGCCCTCTAGCCTCAGTAGCCTTTAAGATCTGAGGGCGGACGGACAGACGAAACGCCATCTAAATAGTTTCCTTTTACAGAAAACTAAAAGGTGCGGGGTTACAAGACTGACAAAGGCTGAATGCATCAAGAGAGGGGATGGTATATTTTATCGTTTCAAAAGGACTGTGGGACGAATGAAAAAGAATGTGGTGATTTGAGGACATTATAGGGACGAGATAGAAATTGGTGGGAATGTTCTTTGGAAGCTTGAATTTCAAGTCAGTGGCCCCTATGCGCTTGTTCCTTATGAATAGGGTTGATATTCTGAATAATAATAATAATAATAATAATAATAATATAGAATGGCCTTCTGGACGCCGTTTATTTTGCATATCCCTATCTCTCGAATGAGTTTCCTCAAACTAAACGTTATATAGACGGCCATTCTGTTCAATGAAGTTTGCTTTAGAAAGGGTCGTTTCCCGAAATAATAATAATAATAATAATAATAATAATAATAATAATAATAATAATAATAATAATATTAATAATAACGCGAAATTATTAATTGTGTGTAGTGGATGGAGTGTTGAGGAGGAAAAGTTATTCAGAATTAGGAAAGATTATAGGGATGTGTCAGAATTCTTCAGCACAAGGTCTAGAGAATGTATTCTCTAGACCTTGCTTCAGCATACTTAACTGGAATCAATGGACCGTTGATTGTTTTTACGATGTATTTGGACTGAGGGTTTATCTGTTATCAGTAGTTTCAGGATTAACCGGACATTGACTGCAGAATTCCTTTTTTGTTTATCCACTCCGTCTTAGACGAAATTATTATTATTATTATTATCATTATTATTATTAATATTATTATTATTATTCAGAAGATATTGACTTGAAATTCAAGATTCCCAAAGAATATAGTGTTCATTAGGAAGCAGTAAGAGGAAATAAAGGGAAATACAGAAAGAAGATATCCCACTTATTAAAAAGGAAAAAAATAAATAGCTTAAAAAATAGTATTATAGTAATTGCTATTATTACTTTTTGTAAGTTCTCTGGCATTTAACCTTTTATTTCATACGAATAGTGTATAAATCAAATTATTAAAAAAGGAAAGCCAAGAGAACTTTCTAAAATATCGGCACGCAATCTGGGGATTTCTCTGGAGAATAGCTTGCAGATGAAGACGCTTTCAGCGCACATGGCATGATAAGATTTCTATTCAGTTTCGGAGGAGTATTTTCGAAACTTTAAATCCCATAAATGCAATATCCACTTTTTCTCATGTGTATAAAACAAATTGTCTAAAACAAGCTGATTACAGGTGTATTACTTTTTGCTGATGCGATATAATAAAGGTTCATTCTACTTTGTATCATGAAATTTTGGTAGTGCGACTACAGAGCGCCATGTGCTTTAAATAAAATTAATTTTATACGATACAACTCGGCATTGTTATGGATATCAAACTGTTGTTTTCGATGATTATTGTAATCACTTTGCGTGTCCATGTGTGTCGTGTTTCAGACACTTTTTTACAAACTATTCAGCCTCTCTCCCATCTGTTTTTCACATACTGTGCTTCAGTGAAAAAGTTTTAAGTGCTCTCAACAAATTACATTCTGTACCATGCACCCTCAAAACCCTCCACTTTATCTTTCTGTATTTTCTATTATAAGTATTTCATAGGTCCATGAAGCCACGCTTTTTAGTTTTCTGCAAAAGAAAACTGTTGTGCCGGCTTTGTCCTTCCGCACTTTTTTCTGTCCGCACTTTTTCTGTGCTCCCTCAGATCTTAAAAACTACTGAGGCTAGAGGGCTGCAAATTGGTATGTTGATCATCAACCTTCCAATCATCAAACATACCAAATTGCAGCCCTCTAGTCTCAGTAGTTTTTATTTTATTTAAGGTTAAAGTTAGCCATAATCGTGCTTCTGGCAACAATATAGGATAGGCCACCACCAGGCCGTGGGTAAAGTTTCACGGGCCGCGGTTCATACAGCATTATACCGAGACCACCGATGGCCTTGATTATACGCTGCAGCGGCTGTACAGAAAACTGCGCATTTTTTACTTGTTTTCTTTTACCTCCTTTAACAGTGCCATGTTGTTCATCCCTTATTAATCTTCCAGTTATCTGTGTTACTACTTAATCAAAATCTTGCCACATACCCAGTTTGGCTTAACACACTATACTCAGTGAAGGTACATCCGTATCATTCTTATAGTCACTCTTATCATCTTTTACTTAAAATACCTTACTCGCCTTGGTCAGCCACTCAGTCACACTGTCACAGCAAAGTATATCACAAATAAGCATCTCAACTTATGATAGCTTTCCATTTGCCAAACCTTCAACTGTCCTTCATACATCTTCAGCAGTCACTTATACAAACCCTTTTATGTACTCTTGCATTTTAATTTCTTTTTTTCTCCATAATACTCATTCCATCGACCCAGGACTGATATCACTTCAGCTGACCGCATCTCTCCATTTGCATCTTCAATTCTGAAATCCCCTTTTCCATCAAACATGCTGTATTTACTACCCTGCAGAACAGCTCATTCATCGTAATGTTCATGTTGTTCACCTTCTCCCCTTTGTTTCTATTTGCCTTCTCGATCACCCAGTATATGATCTTCTCACATGCATTTTCCTAACTTATTTCCCCTTCACAGAGCTTCCTTTTTCTGTTCCCTCTTCCCACCTTCTTATACTAAAACAAACACTCACCAATCCTCCTATGACACCATCATGGAATTTTATGTACTCATCTGTTTGCTCCACTTTCTTTTCCTTTATTCTGTGGCCTCCTCTAGCAGTTTTCTCCTTATATGCTCTTATCACTTTTGTTTTTGTTTTTTCTTTATTAAACTCAGCGGCGCTAATACATTTAACGCTAAAAGAGTATGTCTTCCTGTCCAATTTAAACTGTCTTAGTTTCTTTTTCAACCAAATTTGGATAAGATATATCTCAGGCTGTTTCTCTTCTGACCATGCGTCCATGTACTTGTCTTATGTATAATCTGTACTAACACATAGTTTAGCAAACTTTATATCACCATTTAAACTTTCTAAAATATGCTTGTGAAAATTCTTCTCCAGAACCCATGTTTTTCCAGTTGATAAACTCCTATTCCCTAAAACATTTCAACTAGACTTTCCATCTTCATTTTCTCGAGGGGCTCCATACCCACCAAGAACACCATTTCTTTCTCTGTCACCTTCCTTTGCATTTAAATCACCTAGCACAACCACTCATGTTCTCAGTGCACTGTAGGCATTACTTAGGTTCTTTGCAGCGTCCTTTTGGTCCTTTTACTATACATCCATTCAAATTCTCTTTCTTCCATCTTACTTTCCACTCTCTCCTACCAATTGTTTCAACAGTAATTTTAGCGGTGATTGACCTCATAGGTCTTAGCGCTTGGACTCTGGCCCAAATTTTACATTCCAATTCGAGTTCCAAACACAGCCAGACACAGACATAAACTAGTTCAACAGCAGTGTCACTATCTTTTTCTCTTGCCATACTCAGTATTCCCCATACAGTCCATGAACTACTAAATTATATAAATACTCTACCGCTCCAACGTTCCTCCTGGAACTGTAAGCTCTAACCCTTCCATTGATGTACACCATTGCCCTTCCTATTCCTTCTCAGAGAGAGATGAGAAAAATATGTCGCAGCATAGAGATGAATTGTGCCTATTATGCTTGCGTTTTTTTTTTATTGAAATGCTTGGTTAGTATTTGTTGCAAATTATCAATGAAGTACAGGTTGCAAATTAGTATGTTTCCACAACTCAAAGAATTATTAAATGACCAATTAATAGTAAGTTTTTTTTCTCGAATTAAACTTTTGTCTTTTAGCAACACGAATAATTGCATGTTGTTTTACTTTTTTGTTTTATGCTTAATACAATTCCATTAGCTGTTCCATTAACTTCTGCAAAGATTAACAAATGATATTTCACTGCTCTAAATGCTAATTCTGATGAGGTACCTCATCTGGCCCAACAAATCTTTGGTCGTTGCAAAATCGGCCGTAATTTTTTTTCTTTCTCCAAACGCTTGAACTAAGTCCATTAATGTACAGAAAGATACATTTCCCATGAGTGGATCCATGATTCATTTGCTAAAGTAAACAGCGGAGAGTTAAATGGGAGTCATCAGTTTAACTCCATTTTGATAAGCTGTTCGCAGCAGATAACAGTTCTTTACGAGTCGAAATGGCTGCAATCAAGAGAGCCGCGGGGACGGATATAAATTTTCAGAGCCGGCGTAATCGGTCATAAAGTTGGCAGGAGCTGGTTTCGCAATTTTTTATTTTATTTTTAGAAAGGTCGTTTGCCTTGAATTTTGTTTTCCCCAGAGAATGCCATTGTCAGAATGTCCAAGTTATCTGCCTATTAATTTACGTTTCTCAAAGTGAACGTACATTGTTTTTATATGCTCTTGGTATGATTGTTCTTCTTTAACTCAGTACGTGTACATTTCTTTCCTTGATGAACCAGGGGGGTTTATGAGACTTCGTAGTAATATTGGTCCCCAAATTGCATCAATAGGGTACTGAATTGAGTCCGTATCCTCTCTCTCTCTCTCTCTCTCTCTCTCTCAAATGAGTAGGCCTGAACATAATGAATGTCCCTGAAGAAAGTAAAAAAGCATGAATCTTCCAGGCATAATTAGCAAACGACTGTCTAAGACACTGAAAAATTACTATCACTGGTTCATTGATTTAACAAACTGATTAAACAAGAAATGAACGCATTGGTTATTACACATGATAATAAAAATGAATGATCAAAGAGCAAGCTAAATGCTCATGAACTCGCAAATTGCAGTAAATAAAAGTTAATATAAACTGATTGATAAATTAAAAAATGTTTACCGAGTGTATATAATACATAGAACAAAGTTTATTGCACAAACGAAGTTTTGGAGACAACGGTTATATAGTCATTACCTGTCGTACGGCAACGCAATATAGCATCTAAAATAACAGAGTACCCACAGATAGTTACTCAGTTATTTTGGTCAGTTACTCAAAACATTGATTGATAAAAATGGGCATTCAGTGTCCCCAGTTACGTGAGACTTAATTCTGCATTGGCATGATAAAACTGATAGCAAAATTTGTCACCACCTGGTGATGTCAACGAAGAGGAACCCATTTGCATAAGACGATTATATTCTAATATCATTAAATGTGGGGGATAAACCTTTACGAGAAGTGTAGGGAAGATTTTTGTCCCTATTTTGACAAACGCAAATAGCCACTTCTAGATGGACAAAGATTTATTCAGAGCAAACCGTATTCTGAGGAGAAAGAAGAAATTCTTCACGTGAATCTCTCCGTCTTCATTCAGATGCAAGAAAAAGATCTGAGATTAACTGGAAGGCTCTGTGAGATGACGGAATATATCAAAAGAGACACTTTTATCTTTCCTTGTAGAAGGGGAGATTTATGAAGGTGGCTCAGGACTGTGGGATTAGATATCCTTTCTTGGGTTTTTTTTTTTTTTGTTTTTTTTTTTTGTAGACCAAGAATAGTGTCTGTTGTTGTGAAAGTTATGTCAAGTGTCCAGTTAGAAATTTGAGAACGATACAACACCCCCCCCCCTCTCTCTCTTTCTCTCTCGTAAGGGGTTGGTGCGCTGTAGACAACATTACTTATGGTTCTTTGCAACGTCCCTCCGGCCTCAAGCTGCAACCTCTTTTATTCCTTTTGCTGCACTTCCATTCATATTCTCTTTCTTCCATCTTGCTATCCACCGTCTCCTAGCAGTTGTTTCATAGTGCAACTGCGAGCTTTTCCTCCTGTTACACCTTTCAAACCTTTCTGTTCTCAATTTCCCTTTCAGCGCTGGATGACCTCGTAGGTCCCAGCGCTTTGGCCTTTGGCCTAAATTCTGTATTCTGTTCTCTCTCTCTCTCTCTCTCTCTCTCTCTCTCTCTCTCTCTCTCTCTCTCTCTCTCTCTCTCTCCCGTAACATATTTATGAGTTTTGTGCTGGTTTAGAACATCTTCTTAGTAACCCTCATATTTCATGGGATTGTCGAGGCTTTATTAAAATACTCGTTGAATTATTCACCTCTGTTTGTTAAGATGTGTGCAGAAAAATACGTGGTTACAGTTTGGAATGATGACTTTTAGCATTTGCATGCTTGTATTATTACGGATACTTTTACGTTGCAAACAATATTAAAACAACTTCTTTCTTATTGTCAAACAGTCTCCATTCTCTCAACCCCCAATCTTTTAGATTATTGAAGCTTCTTAGATTATATTTCAAAGCTCTTGGTAGAGTTGATGAAATCAGATGTTGGCTGGCATCTGTAGTCTCAAAATATCAAGAAAAATGATAATGTGGAATAGGAGTAACTTGAGGAAATGTAGGGGATTGATTAACTTACATTTTTCATAAGAAATTTCATTTTTACATTGGTTGAATTGGTTGTACGAAGCAACTGTCGTATGGGAGCAATTAACTTATATATATTATATGAAATTATATTTTTACGTTGGCTGAATGGAGCTACAGTCCCTCAGCAAAGGAGGAGTTCTTGGTAAGGAGATTCTAAAGCACCTCCTTCCAGCTCCTGTTTCCTTATTATGAAGTGGTCTGTTATGTTACATCGTCCTAAAGATATCTACTGTAGAGTTGACGGCAAAGGCTGGGATTCCGCTTGTTGGATGCTGCTGGTGTATTTGTCTACTTCTGTGCTCATTATTATTATTATTATTATTATTATTATTATTATTATTATTATTATTACTGGTGAAGAAATCCACAATGGTGTGAATTTAAATATATATTAGAAATGTACATACAAACGAGAGCTTTCGAGGACCTGCTTGATACTCTCTCTCTCTCTCTCTCTCTCTCTCTCTCTCTCTCTCTCTCTCTCTCTCTCTCTCTCTCTCTCTCTCTCTCTCCTGATTGAGAAAAAGAATCGAGCAGGTTCTCGAAAGCTCTGGTTTGTACATATATTTCTAATATGTTCTTACGTTTAGTCCATTGTGGATTTCTTCACCATTTTAGTAAATCATGCTATTATTATTATTATTATTATTATTATTATTATTATTATTATTATTATTATTATTATTATTATTATTATTATTATTATATAAAAATGAGAACAAACTCCACTGTGTGCAGCCCAGCCTAATAACTTGAATAATAGAGGAGAGAGAGAGAGACAGAGAGAGCCATAAAATGTTAATTTTTGTCTTATGCCACATAGTAGACTGATGACTGGAATGTTGCTGTCTTCAAGTATCATTGATCCTTTTTTTTATGAAATGAAGATGTAAAGATTAAAAATTTATTAAGAGAAATTTGAATGACAGGTGTTCCAGTGGCTTCAAAGATATTTGATTTTTTAAAATACTTTCTTAGACCATTATTTGGAAAGGTCTTTATTATTATTATTATTATTATTATTATTATTATTATTATTATTATTATTATTATTATTATTAGTAGTAGTAGTAGTAGTAGTAATAGTAGTAGTAGTAGTAGTAGTAGTAGTAGTAGTAGTAGTAGTATTACAACAAAATACAGAAAGCATCATCAACACCAAAAGTAGATTGACCGATTTAAAAACAATATGGGGTGTCAAAATGAGTACGTCGCCATTATAATATCTGTTTGACTTGCTGGTATTAAAAGTTTAGGCAGATTTTTTGACAAAATAGCAGTTAGTGTGTGAAGCATTTTATCAATTATATTTGGAAAATTCAATTGAAGTTCAAATGTAGGAAATGCGCTCAGATTTTCTTACCTCAAGGAAAAGGTATTGGACTGTGAAATGGGTTAAAAAAAATTTTTTTTTATTTGGTAACCTATTTTATCGAAGGTAATGTTTATATTGCTCAAATCTCAAATTATACTGAAATCCATGTAGTAGGTGTCAGTGTTATGAATAAATGCTGCCCCGGGGAATAGTCATCACAACATTGGAGCTTACCGTTCCACGTCAGATGAAAAAGATAGAGAGAGAAGGTAGGAAAGAGAGAGAGAGAGAGAGAGAGAGAGAGAGAGAGAGAGAGAGAGAGAGAGAGAAAGATAGAGAAGGTGGGAAAGAGAGAGAGAGAGAGAGGGAATGGAAATTGAGAGAAATGGCGCAATAAATCTCCCATTATTCACGGCCACAAGTCACTTTACACAAGTCAAGCAAAGACTTAAGGGATAAAGGGTGACGCCGGAAGAAATGTTAGCCGGGAAATGAAGCCATCGCTCTTCTGTTAAATTTCATCGGTATAATCCCAAGTGCGCTTAGGTAACCGCCCCACCCCACCCGACCCCACCTCCCAAAGTAAATTCGAAAATATACAGAAGTGCATTGATAGGGAAACATGATTTCTGTAACTTAAATCCTTGCGAAAAATTTTCCTTTCGGACTTCTTAAGCTTTTGTTTGTAGTTTTTCGACTGATGTTTAAAAAAAAATTTTTTATATAGAATATTCTACGATAAAACATCGTTCGTCCAATGAATTTTCGTTTTATATTGGATTAACAACAACAAAATATAAAAAATAAGTTGATGTAATTTTGTAATGCATTCTTTTGTACGTTTTTCGAAAACGGTGTCTTTCAGTAACACAGCTTTGCATTAGCTTCAACAGTAATTATAGTTGATTGTGAAACATATTGACAACTTCATGGTAATCCTTGTTGTGCTGCCTTTTGCTGTGCAAATAAAACCTAAAACATTTTGTGGAAGCTTTTCTAGTTTTTTTCTATATTCCTTCACTGCCTTCCGTGTTTATATTTGTTGTAGTGACCTTCGCTACATCGTTTTGACCATTCAGACCATTCATGTGGAAGATATGTATTTTTGTTAAAGGTATTTTGAAAAGTAATGTCTTCAAAATTTGTTGTTTTTATTAAAAATGTTCCTCTTTGGCATTTTTTTTAAGCTTTTCGTAGTTATATGAGAAATTTGAATAATTTCCCACGGGGCGTTGTATATATTTCGTTTTGGAGACAATATTAAAGAATATGGTTGATGAAAAAAATTTACGAAAATTACCGGGGGAAATTGTCAGCTTTACTTCTTTTGCTTCCAAGAATGAAATAAGGCTTATAAAAGTTAAGTCTTTTGTAACTATGATCAGAATAACACTGTTGTATATATGGGGAATATTCTTAATTCCTATTTATCTTCTCAATTCCCATTTATTAACTTGAAATCTTACCATATTTCATGACACTAATAGTTTCTGGCTTTTAATCCACTATTTAGTTTTTATGGGCTGCTCTATGAGCAAGAGCCCGTGCTTGCGTAAAACCAGCTCAGTCAAAAACAACAAACAACACTATTTACTCACTGTACTTTTGCCATTGGGAAAATTAGGTGGTAGACAATGTACACCCCAACAGTTTTGTATTTATTCTCGTGAAGTATTTATATCAACTGTATAATTACCAACTCCTTCGTCATCAGTATAGGTAGAGTTTGAGAAGTCAAGCACATCAGGGGAGTGAAACGTATCAGTGATACGAAAAAACCCAATAACTCGAATTAAAAAAAAAAAAAAAGTATAAGTGGGTAACTGAATCGTAAAGTTTATAAAACTTTTGATAGAAAAAACGTCGTTATAGTAGGCAGCAATGTATTGTTTTTATATAATTTATATTGGTCGTAATTACACCAAAAGTTCTCTGTAGCCCCTTTCTTCTTCTTAACGCATCCATTCCTCGACAGATCGTGGCAGCGTAGCTGATAATATCTGCCAGAGTTCTGGGTATCCGTCTTATTTTGGGCAGAAGTTGTGATGGCGGTTATATCAAGGTAAGAAAGTATTGCTATATACTGTATGTCTGGACACGAAAATAACCAAGGCAGCCAGCCGCACGTGTTGTGGAGACGCCTTTTTCTTTGTATCAACAGGAAAAGAACAAAAGACGGGGTAGGAGAATAAGAAATGAAGAAAGTATAGAAACTGCACGGGGGGAAAAATAAAGATGAAAAAATGGCAGGAGATGAATACGAGAGGGGGGAAAAATGAAAAACAAAAGGAAGTGAGGGGAGAATAAGAGAAAGTAGAAACGGAGTAGAAAATGTAAGGAAAGGGGAGATTGAACGGTAGACGCTGTAAAAGAGGGAATGAAATTGTAGTTGTGGTCAAGGTATATAGATATAAGGGTGAGATACCTTGGTTGTGGTGATGTGAAGAGAAAGAGCAATAAAGAAAGTCCTGTTGATCAGAATCACCAGAATCCGGTGACAGTCATTTTCGCACAGGAGCAGCCCGTGACTAAACAGGGGCTTTCAGGAAGAACAATCACAGAGGCAATTCCCCTATAACTAAATCACCTGATGATTACCTCCGCACAGTAGGAGGTCTCTTTGACGACGACGGCGAGCAAATCTCATTAGCCATACCCACCTGATGTTCAACTCGAAGTCATTATACGACGCGGACTTCATTAACGCAATGTTCCCGTTCCTTTTGATTTTGAAGTCTGCATAATTCGGTGTCTTCGGAGTACAAAGGAACATGACCTTTGACCTTCAGACAGCCGTGATGCCGCGGAATCATGTTATGGCGCTGGGCGCCTGATATTAGTTCGGAGAGCGCTTCCGTTTTACGTCGTGATTGATGAACCTGAACTCTCTCTCTCTCTCTCTCTCTCTCTCTCTCACACTAGGTGGTAATGGGTCTAGGTCACACCTGGACAACCTGGGTTCGAATCTCGAGGAGGGACAGCAGCGTATTCCATAAAAATACAATGTATCTCTGTTGACCTAAGCATGGAATTAGGCAGGCACCTAGCCATTAGGCGACTTTTGTAGGTTTCAGTAATTTGAGAAGAAAGAAACTAGTCAAAATATACTATCAAAATGGAATGCCTCCGCGAGGTAATCCTCGCCTCACTTGAGTGAAACTTTTCTTGAGATATTCAGGCTTCTCTCTCAGGTGCTTATTGTCACTTTCTATCTCTCTATAACGAGAAGGCTCGAGAATCGTCTGTGTATTATTGTTTCCAGTAAAATATGTATATGAATGTGGAAGTAAAATCATATTAATGTATATCAATGAAAGATTAAATTAAGTAGCTACAACAGTAATGATGATGAGGAATGGGAATTAGGTAAAAAAAAAAGGAGGTAAAATGAAGGCAATCAGCAAAATTTAGTATTCCCGACAGAAGCACCATATCTTGTTCTGTAGAAAAAGATATTGTGCTCTATATGTAGTATCAAGTGCTTACATATACAAAATAATGTATACTTTAGAGTACTGTGATAATTCCTCTTTTATTTTAACGTCATTCAGAACTCCTTTTCATATCATATCTTCATCAGACATTGCCATTTTCATAACTACTCCAGCTATAGCTAAGAATTCGACTTCTGCCGTCACTGCAACCTTCATGATTGCAATTAAATTTGACCTTCAAAAGTAATTTTATCCCACGTATTTCTTTCACAACTCTAAAATTCCCACCAGAAACGGTCAGTTAGTGACCTGACCTAGAAATCTTGTCTGACCATCTTTCACAAGTTATGTTTCAACTGAATACTTTCACCTTGACCTTTAAAACCTGATCCTACGTAACAAGTACCAGCTACAGTTTTTGCAGAGCCGGAGCATCCCTATTCTCTCGAGGTGCCAAGATGTCTCAGTGGCTAATACTGTATTTTACAATTCCCTGCGGTGTAGATATGTAGGGCAATCTTTCTACTACTGTATTTTACAATTCCCTGTGGTGGAGATATGTAGGGCAATCTTTCTAGTACTGTATTTTACAATTCCCTGTGGTGTAGATATGTAGGGCAATCTTTGTAGTACTGTATTTTACAATTCTCTGTGGTTTAGATATGTAGGGCAACCTTTCTGGTACTGTATTTTACAATTCCCTGTGGTGTAGATATGTAGGGCAATCTTTCTAGTACTGTATTTTACAATTCCCTGTGGTGTAGATATGTCGGGCAATCTTTCTAGTACTGTATTTTACAATTCCCTGTGGTGTAGATATGTAGGGCAATCTTTCTGGTACTGTATTTTACAATTTTTCTTGTACTGTATTTTACAATTCCCTGTGGTGTAGATATGCAGGGCAATCTTTCTGGTACTGTATTTTACAATTCCCTATGGTGTAGATATGTAGGGCAATGTTTCTGGTACTGTATTTTACAATTCCCTGTGGTGTAGATATGTAGGTCAATCTTTCTAGTACTGTATTTTACAATTCCCTGTGGTGTAGATATGTAGGGTAATCTTTCTAGTACTGTATTTTACAATTCCCTGTGGTGTAGATATGTAGGGCAATCTTTCTGGTACTGTATTTTACAATTCCCTGTGGTGTAGATATGTAGGGCAATCTTTCTACTACTGTATTTTACAATTCCGTGTGGTGTAGATATGTAGGGCAATCTTTCTAGTACTGTATTTTACAATTCCCTGTGGTGTAGATATGTAGGGCAGTCTTTCTGGTACTGTATTTTACAATTTTTCTTGCACTGTATTTTACAATTCCCTGTGGTGTAGATATGTAGGGCAATCTTTCTAGTACTGTATTTTACAATTCCCTGTGGTGTAGATATGTAGGGCAATATTTGTAGTACTGTATTTTACAATTCTCTGTGGTTTAGATATGTAGGGCAATCTTTCTGGTACTGTATTTTACAATTCCCTGTGGTGTAGATATGTAGGGCAATCTTTCTAGTACTGTATTTTACAATTCCCTGTGATGTAGATATGTCGGGCAATCTTTCTAGTACTGTATTTTACAATTCCCTGTGGTGTAGATATGTAGGGCAATCTTTCTGGTACTGTATTTTACAATTTTTTCTTGTACTGTATTTTACAATTCCCTGTGGTGTAGATATGCAGGGCAATCTTTCTGGTACTGTATTTTACAATTCCCTATGGTGTAGATATGTAGGGCAATGTTTCTGGTACTGTATTTTACAATTCCCTGTGGTGTAGATATGTAGGACAATCTTTCTAGTACTGTATTTTACAATTCCCTGTGGTGTAGATATGTAGGGCAATCTTTCTAGTACTGTATTTTACAATTCCCTGTGGTGTAGATATGTAGGGCAATCTTTCTGGTACTGTATTTTACAATTCCCTGTGGTGTAGATATGTAGGGCAATCTTTCTAGTACTGTATTTTACAATTCCCTGTGGTGTAGATATGTAGGGCAATCTTTCTAGTACTGTATTTTACAATTCCCAGTGGTGTAGATATGTAGGGCAGTCTTTCTGGTACTGAATTTTACAATTTTTCTTGCACTGTATTTTACAATTCCCTGTGGTGTAGATATGTAGGGCAATCTTTCTGGTACTGTATTTTACAATTCCCTATGGTGTAGATATGTAGGGCAATGTTTCTGGTACTGTATTTTACAATTCCCTGTGGTGTAGATATGTAGGGCAATCTTTCTAGTACTGTATTTTACAATTCCTTGTGGTGTAGATATGTAGGGCAATCTTTCTAGTACTGTATTTTACAATTCCCTGTGGTGTAGATATGTAGGGCAATCTTTCTAGTACTGTATTTTACAATTCCCTGTGGTGTAGATATGTAGGGCAATCTTTCTAGTACTGTATTTTACAATTCCTGTGGTGTAGATATGTAGGGCAATCTTTCTAGTACTGTATTTTACAATTCCCTGTGGTGTAGATATGTCGGGCAATCTTTCTAGTACTGTATTTTACAATTTCCTGTGGTGTAGATATGTAGGGCAATCTTTCTAGTACTGTATTTTACAATTCCCTGTGGTCTAGATATGTAGGGCAATCTTTCTAGTACTGTATTTTACAATTCCCTGTGGTGTAGATATGTAGGGCAATCTTTCTAGTACTGTATTTTACAATTCCGTGTGGTGTAGATATGCAGGGCAATCTTTCTAGTGCTGTATTTTACAATTCCCTGTTGTGTAGATATGGAGGGCCAACTTTCTAGTACTGTAGGGCTCAAAATTGTCATTATTTTAATGAGGATGAAATTTTTGTTAAATGCACATGCGCTATCGACTTAATATATTTTTTCCTTTTTATACATTTTTGCATATGACTGTTCTGTTCTCTTAGTTCTTGCTTGGCAAGGTAATTGCTGTCCTGTTATTATACTGAATAATAATAATAATAATAATAATAATAATAATAATAATAATAATAATAATAATAATAATAATTCACATTTATATAAATTAGCTTTCTCTATTTCAGTAAGTTCGTTATAGCACTTTCAGTCAAATTTTTATCATTTGCTACAGATCAGTTGTTTTAGATATATGTTGAAATTAGTGAATATTCTTTAATAATTTCCAACTAATATAATCACCATCGAACAGTAATCATTTATCCGAATTTGACAGTTGATTTTTGTGTATACATTTCCCAATTAATACAATCACCAATTAACATTACTCATTAATTATTAGATCTTTGTAAAAAAACCAATGTTGAAATTTTAGTGAAGTCGGATTTTATTCCTGTATGAGATAAAAGTAAGACTGATTTTCTTATATGAATTTGTAAGCCAATTTTTCTGTTACTACTTAGCAAGGTGTCTCGGAGATGGAAAGAATAGATGATAGGCTGGTGAAGGGGGAGGTCGGGGGTGGGAAAATGGGTAATCCGGAAATGATAGGAGGGAGGAGGAAAGTAAGGTCTAAAAAGTCAGAGACAGATGGAGCGGAAGAGTTTTTTGTCCCGCAATATCTAGGAACAGAGGAAGAGTTTGCAAGGTAGGGGTTATGAAACGGCGTGTGTAGGGTTTCTGTACACACTTGGCTTTCTGTGTAAGTGCAAGAAGCAGCTATTAAGGTCAATATATGCATGCCAGAATATTAAATATATAAAGATAAATGTTATTCTTTCATTTTAAAGACCCGAGTGAAATGTCGCCAATCACGAGTTTGTAAACTTCTGAAGCAGTTATTTTAAGCACATCAGTATTTTCTGCATGGATTTTGTACCTATTTGGTGCGGTGTTGATAGCGAGAAGCTATTAATAACCATAGATATGTACAGACTAACATTTCTGAATCTCTCTCTTTCTCACTTTCAGTATACTCATAAATGCGTGGTGGGTACATCAAGTCTGACATATTGACGACCACAGTATAGTGCATTTAGAATTTATAGTCAAAATGTAAAAAAAAAAAAACTCGCTGCCGTGGTTAATTTAACGTTTCTGTGAAAAGATTAGAATATTTTTATTATTAAAAATCAGAAGAGCATGCACTTATAGTTTACATACACAACCATAAATACACACACACACACACACACACACACACACACACACACATATATATATATATATATATATATATATATATATATATATATATGTATGTGTGTGTGTGTGTGTGTGTGTGTGTGTGTGTGTGTAATTGTAATAGCAACAATGCCCTCTTAACTTCTCGGATTCTTCGGGCTCTTTTGGATACGCTCGTTACTACAAAGCCTTAAGATCCAAGTGCAAGAACTTTGAAGCAGTTTTGATGGCCAGTTGATTCTGCATACACATATATATGTATATATGTATGTATGTATGTATGTATGTATGTATGTATGTATGTATGTATGTACGTGTGTGTGTGTGTGTAATATCCAGGATTGCATCTACAATAAAACCGAGAAATAATTACATATTAGATTAACGCCCCTAGATTTTTTTCATCATAAAATGATTTCATTTTGAAGCGAATAGAGTTCATATATTAATAATGACTATAATCAGTCCAGCTCATAATTTCATTCGATGCACTCCGTCCCTGCCGATTATAAAGAAAGAATTATTCCTATATATTAGAAATGGATTATCATAGGGAACCTCGTGATAAATAATGATTTAAAATGATAACTTGAATTATTTTCCCCGCTTTCAAAAACAAATATTAAATATATTTTAATTTATCTGAAGTAACAGGAGTTAAATTTAGACCGGGGGAAGAAAGCTAAGGAAATACCGTCCTGCAGATAATATCATTTACAAAGGTGTTATTTTCATCTAAACAAGAGATCGGGTCGTTCTTTAATCAAATATAAGAATGGCTTTAATAAACTGATTTAAGATACAGCTGATGTTCAGTAAACTAAAATGACCCGCATTGCTCATGAATCCTAATCGGAAGACAGTGAATGATGATGATGATGAAACTTTATTTCGATGCTAATTTGTAGTATTTTGACACTGTACACACGCATACACGCATATTATATATATACAGTATATATATATATATATATATATATATATATATATATATATATATATATAAAAATTACGTATATGCTTTATAAATTATATGCTTTATAGTAAACAAAAATTAAAACACAGAGAGAGAGAGAGAGAGAGAGAGAGAGAGAGAGAGAGAGAGAGACAGACCTTATCTGTCCTCCTGATTTTCCGGTCGTTGATTTGAGCAGGAGGACTGATGACATTCACATCAGATGCAAATGAAGCCTTCAGTCGGTAAGAAATTAGGCAATTAAACTTCCTCCAGAATCCGGATAGAAAAGCAAAATTTCATTTGGGATCTGTTCCATAAAAGTTGGATCGGGTTTATATATTTGAGAGTCTCTCGTTGTTATGTGTCCATGGGGGGTACCAAGGCCAAGAGAGCACAAGTCTACCCAATTGGGCGGAGTCGCCTCCCACCCGGGGTAACTACGTAGGCGATGACGTACCTTAGAGGTAACTGCTTATTACGGCAATTCGCCTGCTGACGCAATAAGGAGGTAGACAAAGCTCCGCCTACTTGCGGGATTTTGGGGGAAGTGAGCAGACCTTCTTTTTCTCTTGGCCTTGGGGGGTACCCAGACTGTGCAGGTATTCGTCAGAATAAATTTAAATATATATATATATATATATATATATATATATATATATATATATATATATATATATATATATATATATATATATGCATACATTATTCAGAAGATAAACCCGCATTCATATGAAACCAGTCTGCAGGGCCATTGACTTGAAATTCAAGCTTCCAAAGAATATGGACTTCTCTGAAAGAAGCTACAGATGATAATAGGGAATGTAGAAAGGAGAAATGCATGGGCTATGTTTAGAAGTATACAGTACAGCAGACTATGTGACAGACCTGCTAGTAATATTTATTCTGAAACAGAAGGTAAAGAAGTAATAAAAACGTAAGCGGACGATTAACTTAAAAACGAAAAATGAAATAAGTAAAAAATGCGCCGAAGTTTCTTCGGCTTAATCGAGTTTTCTGTACAGCCGCTACAGCGTATAATCAAGGCCACCGAAAATAGATCTATCTTTCAGTGGTCTCGGTATAATGCTGTATGAGCCAAGGCCCATGAATCTTTAACCGCGACCGGGTGGTGGCCTATCCTGTATCGTTGCCAGAAGAACGATTATGGTTAACTTTAACCTTAAATAAAAAAAAAAAATTACTGGGGCTAGAGGGCTGCAATTTGGTATGTTTGATGATTGGAGGGTGGATGATCAACATACCAATTTTCAGCCCCCTAGGCTCAGTGGTTTTTAAGATCTGAGGGCGGGCAGAAGAAAGTTGGACGGACAGACAAAGACAGCACAATAGTTTTCTTTTACAGAAAACTAAAAGCAAACTTATACATCCTGCTTTCGTGTTATTTCAAAACGTTTTCGAGAATTTACGTAACTTCTCCTCGTATAAAGGATTTCCATTCCATAAGGAAATGGAGACTCCATTAAAGTACAGTAATACTAGAATAGCACATATCATTAGGGAAACTAAACCTTTTGCTCTGTACAATCTTTGACCAGAGTCCCATACATACCATGTATCAGCGCCTATATATTAAATCTGCTATATGACCAGGTTATATAGAAGAAATCCCTAGGGTTACTAAATTATTTTTCCACCATTTCTGGAATATCTCTCTAAGTAGTACCTTTGTGCCCTTTCCCACGAAGCGACGCTTCCTTTGAAAGTGTCAAGAAAAATTTATAGGCAAGTGATTGATGATTTTTTTACTGTGAGCCATTTCTGCTTAACTGCTATCATTGAACACACACACACACACACATATATATATATATATATATATATATATATATATATATATATATATATATATATATATTTATATGCGTGTATGTGTGTGGTCGATGATAGCAGTTAAGCACAAATGGCTTACAGTAAAAAATCAACCATCACTTGCTTATAAATATAATATATATATATATATATATATATATATATATATATGTGTGTGTGTGTGTGTGTGTGTGTGTGTGTGTGAGTGAGTGAGTGCGCGCGCACTGATACCTCACACAGCATTCCCGCTTTATGGATCTCTTAAATGATTTCAGTATTTCTGTTAGAGCTAATGGGTTTTATAAATGCGCGTAATTTTGTTCTTGACCGTAATTATCATATGAATTATGATCGCCTAAATAATGATGATGGGTATAGTGTTCATAAAATTTGTAGTTCATTTTAATTATTTGAATCTCAGCTAATACTTGAGGTTGTATATTTCACTGGCATTAGTAACATTATTGTTTATAAATTTCTTGTATGTGTGTGTGTGTAACATGATATACATAATGCGTATATATGATATTATAAATTTCTTGTATTTTTTAGGATTTTCCACATGCATAACAAACAGTTCAGTAATTTACGGACGTATGCATATTAAACTGTCGTTTCAATATATACCCGTCAATCAGTAGCTGGAAATTACAAAAATTTTTAACTGAACTGCAACTTCTCTCTCTCTCTCTCTCTCTCTCTCTCTCTCTCTCTCTCTCTCTCTCTCTCTCTCTCTCTCAGTCAAGAAACACAATTAAGCCTTACGCCTAGCTAGGACAATTCACTGGGTAATCGAGAATTCCCAATGGTGAGAGGCAGATAAAGAGAAAATGAACTCCAACTTGCTCAAGCTTCCGTAGTTAGAGACAACTAAACTACTGAACTCCTCGGGCTTGTCCTTCTCCAATAGGCCATCAGGGTAAGCGGAAGTTCGTCTAATGGGGAGGCTAACCCTACAGTGAAAACAAAGAACACCTTTAGCATCATAATACCCGAAAGTTTGCCGTTTGATACGTCGCTATCAGTTACAAGTTCAGAATACGTGTTGTTTATTAGTTATTTCAGATCAACTGGACTATCTTTCTCCCTCTCTCTCTCTCTCTCTCTCTCTCTCTCTCTCTCTACAACAGTGATTCTTAAACTGGGGGCGCGCCCCCCTAGGGGGCGCCAGAAGCTTCCAAGGGGGGCGCAAGCAGAGTTGCCAGATGGTGCTTAGTATTTTTTGATTTGTGATGTTAATTACAAAATTGCCAAAAACTTTATCACTGCTTCCATATATTTTCTAATTATCTCAAAACATGCCAAAAATTCAAAATATAAGTCAATTTCAATTTCAAATCTTGTTTAGGAATTGTCTTTTATTGTTATGATGAGAAGTATAATAGCATACAAATAGACAACATATTGTTTATAGATTAAAGTTGGCAAAAATTTCAGGGGTAGGGGGGCGTGGGGTCAATACATAAGGCAGAGGGGGGCGCAAGGCAAAAAAGTTTAAGAACCACTGCTCTACAATGTGGATGTGCGTGTTATTCTCAGTTATTGTTGTAATTAATTATGAAGGCAAAGATTCCCTTTCCGTGTCTTGCTATTACTGCTTTCTAATTGACGCCATATTCTTTGGAAACTTGAATTTTAGTTCAATGGCCCCTGTGGGCTTGTTCCATATGAATAGGGTTCATCTTCTGAATAATAATAATAATAATAATAATAATAATAATAATAATAATAATAATAATAATAAAACTAAAAAAAAAAATACTTCGAAAAGATTGAAATGATGAATTTGAGTAGTCTTTTATTTCGTACAGGTACCAAGTATGATCACAAATGTCCTTATGACATAACAGCTGGCATTAGTTTCATGTTATTTTACTACATCCACTCATATCCCAAACTAGCAGTTCTTCCTGTAAATGTACTGAACATTACATAAACTCTTGCTTTGTAATAGCACCCATCATTATCAAAGCATATTCATTTTCTTAAATGAAAACTGTTCTTATGTTGAATCTCAAAGAATTGAACCGACATTTTATTTACGAAAATGCTTTTGTTTAGATAATATGGTCATGTTTAATTTTCGCCCAATGTAGGGATGCCTTGATGAATTTAGGTTCTAGCTGTGATTTAGTAAGTTTTGACAACCACCCATTCAGAAACTGCACTGCAGAGAAGTCGGGCCCTCTTCATTTGTATACACATACTGTACAGCAAATAGTCTTCCATTTGTTCTACGCGTTCTTTTCTTGATCTACACCTCAGCCAGAGCTTAAAGTGCTACCTACACATTTTCCTGGATTTAAAATCATCTCGGCAACTGCTTTTTGGTGAGGAGAGTTACAAATGTGGCCCACAGTTAAAGATGTCGGAGGGAGAATAGTGTTCTGAGGACGGGGTATTGGAGGCCGCCTCCTGAAT
>NC_089759.1:8321656-8341656 GCF_040412425.1 Macrobrachium rosenbergii | reverse complement strand
TTTTCCCTGGTTATAGAATAATGGTTGTTTAAATGAAAAGAAAGTGTGACAGTGATGGTTAGAATGACGCAGGCTCTGCAATAACCAAAAATCTGTCGATTTCAATTTCAGCAGTAGTAATTTCGAGCATCCGAGCGATCAAATGGAAACAGCGCTGAACGTACCCCGGAGGACATCCGTTTGAATTTACTATATTTAGATGCATTAGGTTCGACGGTAGGCAGCCGCTGCGCGTAATCAAGTCGGCAATATACATCTTCATAAAAACAGACATCGGGGTAAGCCTGGTGACGGGCGAAAGTAATCGCAGTCGCTTACAGTAGGCGTTGCTGCTGACCTGTGACCTTTGCTACTATTTTGTTGTTTGTTCTTTCGATGAATCGGTCTGTCAACGTGGAGTTGGGTATTAGAGGAAGAGGTTTGGCTGCAGAAAACGTTCAGTTTATTAACCTCGGAGCGGGTGGCCTTTGCTCTAGCGATTCCCTTCTGTCCTGGCAATGAAAGCAGCGGCTGTAGAAGGTTAGAACGCGCACGCGCGCGAACTCACTACATACGTATATACATCCACTCAGACGCCATTGTAACCTCAGCGCAAAGACGTTACTTGGAAAGGTAAACAAATTGCCATTTTTTCATAAATCGTAGATATTATTTGGATTGGCATTATATACACTATATACAGTATATATATATATATATATATATATATATATATATATATATATACTGTATATATGTACTGTATATATATATGTGTGTGTGAGTGTGTGTATATGTATTTACACATATATGTGTGTGTATGCATATATACTGTACACATATATATAATTAAGGTAACCCCCTTTTATTATGATAAACTAAATCTGCATCCAGATTATTTCATACCACATTGCTCTTGATCTTATGATTAGAGATAGGATCGGAATGTTGCTATTTAGGACATTTTCAGGTACTTTTTTATGTTATGTATTTTCGCCAAAATATGTGATGGGAGAAGTAGAATATGTGGCTTTAATTAGTGTTTTATTTCCATGGAAAATGCAGGAAAACAAAATCAGGAATGATACACAACCAATTCTGCACCCAGGGGGGACAGGGGTGGATTTCCCCAGAAATTAATTGAGATTTCAAAACAACAGACATATAATACTGAATGAGCACTTTATCAGCAAGCAGTAAACTGAAATGAATTAGTACATAGTATAGATAAAAAAATGAAAATAGAAAGGAACATATGATTAATGTTTTTAATTAGCTAACGATTATCCCCTAAATGAAATTCTGGCTGCAAACCTGTTTACAGAACATAATACTGTAATATATATAGAGCTCAGACTGCTGAGCGATTGTAAAAGCAATTTGTAACCATGATTTTGTTCAAATTATCTTTTATAAGACGCTAAGACGCTGTCTTCTGTCAGTCAACACATTTTTACAGACTGAGACAGAAGCTCCTCTCTACATCCTCATTGGCAACTTGGGCGTCGTATTTCAGATTAGCTATATCTGCTGGACCCACCCTTTCAGCAATTGTCATATTGGAAATGAGTAATTTCCGATAAAACTTGCAGAGATGGGATAAAAATGTTATTATTAACACCATTTTAGGTATATCTCTAGCAAAAATCATAATTTAGTTTTTTTTTTTAAACACCGATTTATGTGAAAAAATATTTTTTATGCAGTCACATATTTTCCCTATCTCTGCTTATGATACCAAAGTAATTCATATACTCACATATGAATTATTGTTTTTATCCCATAAGAATAAAGTAATGCACCCTTGCGATAAAAAATGCTGGTAATGTAAAGAAGGGTCGAGACGGCAAGTCTTGATCTTATTAGACGTTACGTATCGTCCCAAGGCTCGGACGAAAGTACGTTACTTCTGCAGACCTACAAAGGGGTTAGTGATGAGAGAAATTTACCCGGGCAGGACGACGGCAGGTCTAAACATAGCGTGTTTTTGTCCGTAAGCTATTGATGTTGCAAACATAGTCACACACACAAAAAAAAGCAAATGAATGCACATTCCGTTTTTGTTGTATGGAAATGCTAGTAGAAAGCCTGTGTTGATCATTTAGTAAAGCAGCTATTAATGTCGCGGAGTTGGTAAGGCTAAGGTTATATATTTATTTGACCCTTGACCTATTAGTTTGACCTTTGCTTACTCGGCCCTTCAGCGTCACACAGTGGGAAATGCATATCATGTTCAAAAGTCATGACCAGTTTTAATTTTATATATATGACCTTTAACCTCTACGTGTGACTGTCACCTTAACATGAACGTCACTTTCATTGGTAGATTTTGCATGGCAAACGGGAACTGAAAGGAAAAAGGATGAATAAAAAATAGAAAGGGAAAGGAGAGAGAGAGAGAAAAGGAAAGAGGATTTTTGATGGGATGGGATATTATGGGGTGCGGAGTGGTCTTGTGAGTTATGCAAAGTCAGTTTTGTTTTTAATAACTAATTTTTTACTATGATTACCTAGGTGTTGTTCGAGTTGCAGAGGCTGCCAATTGTCTGATATGTGTTGTAACTCATCAGGCTATCAAGGTTGGATATCCAAAATATTTAGAAGATTTGCTGTGCATAATGTGTTTTAGTGTTATGATGGTCTGGATCCTACAGTTAATATCAAGTACGCCACGTGATTTCTTTTCAGGTCTGTATTATCATATGAGCATTCGTCTAGCAGACTTGCGGATCCCATAAGGAAGACCCCGTAGGGGGGGTAGCGCAGTCAGTGCACCTCATGTAGGCTTACTTAAGGTTCTTTGCAGCGTGCCTTCGCCCCCTAGCTGCAACCCTTTTCGTTCCTTTTACTGTACATCTTTTCGTATTCTCTTTCTTCCATCTTACTTTCCACCCTCTACTAACAATTGATTCATAGTGCAGCTGCGAGGTTTTCCTCCTGTTACACCTTCAAACCTTTTACTGTCAGTTTCTGTTTCAGCGCTGAATGGCCTCATAGGTACCAGTGCTTTGCCTTTGGCCTAATTTCTGTATTCATAAGGAAGACAGTTATCAAGCAGGCACCGTAGAATTCAGTTGTGTGATTAGTAGTATGTTCTTCATCCGAATAGCAGCGATCGGCAACTACGTCATCACTTTGCGCTTAGCTACACACAGCTACCCAAGGTCGGACAAACAGATCAGTACGACTTGTTGTAAATTGTAATGGCCACAGCAGGGAAGTTTCCCAACATTAAGTTGAAAGAAACTAATGTTTCTGGCGCTGCTTTTGTGTTTAGCAGTGTGCTAGACCATTCAGTATGTCAGCTTAAACGTTGGTTGGAGTGCCGTGGTCTGCCAGTGGTGGGAAACAAGGCTGTGCTTGTAAAAAGGCGAGAGCAAAAACGCGTTATGAAGTACTGAATGAAATAACCAGAGAGGCTCCAAGCGTTTCTCGTGGGTTAAAATCCTATACATATAATTTATATATATATATATATATATATATATATATATATATATATATATATATATATATATATATAATATGAAGATAAGAAGGCCCATAAAACACTATTTGGACGTTGCAACCATATATTTCGAGCACTTCCTTCTGTGCCCCTGTTCACTGGTAAAATGTGGACAGATGAAATGATACAGGAGTATATATGCAAAGCACATGTAGGTGTGGCATGAAGTCTCCGATGGTATGCAGGTGACCGTTTCCCAAGAAGGAGGGGAAACAATTCCCTAGTGGTTTTTGGCCTCATTAACTCGGAGACTTCATGCCACACCTACATATGCTTCGTATATATACTCCTGTATCATTTCATCTGTCCATATTTTACCAGTGAACAGGGCCGCAGAAGGAAGCGCTCGAAATATATGGTTGCAACGTTCAAATAGTGTTTTATGGGCCTTCTTATCTTCATATTACACTGTGGTATTACATTAAAGACATTCATATATATATATATATATATATATATATATATATATATATATATATATATATATATATATATATTGCATTTTATATTTAATACAGTAAACCAACCAAGTACGTTTGGAGTCTTTGTGGAAATAACGTCATACTGACCTTAGTATTATGATTTATGTGGCCTCAGTATATGTGTCATGTTTTTATTTCTATCTCTCTCCTTTCTAATATGAAAATACAAAGTACCGGTACTCATGTAACCTTTCACTTGGTTCAGGTGTGAGGCTATAGCCTCAGGATGTCAAGAGGACATCATTATTACCATTGACGGAGGTAAATGGTACCAAAAGAAAGTAGAGAAGGTATTTCAAGAAGAACTTGACAAACAGTCCGGCCACACCAGTGCCTCTCCAGTTTCATGTAATCCACCAGTACTGCCAGTCACTGGCTGGAAGCTATTCCCTTCTATGGGCCACTCAACTGCGTTTGTATGTCCGACCTGCTTGATGTAAACACGAGCATGCTCACTGGCGCGGTCTATTTTTAGTAATAGGGGCCAGTTGTCAATCGCTGCTGTTAAGAACCCATTAAATTTCAATTCTCTCACCGTAATACTCATTAGATTAGGTAAGAATTGAAAATGACAGGGTGATAGCAATGTAATTGACTCCAACAGTCAGTACAATCGGTCGTTCACGCACCAAATGGCAGTTACCGCATCTCCACTTTCGAGAATGGATCCTACGAACTGTGGTGGTCAACAGGAAAGCCAATAGCCTTCCGTACGCATACACAATGGATGAATTTTTTTTTACGTAATAATTACATATCTCCTTTTTGAAATAGAGGAGAATTGGAAAATAACAAAAAAAAAAAGTATCATGCGCTTAATAAAATCCGGATAGCTCAAGAAATAGTAACATGTTCAAATATTTTTGTTGGAAAATGCGGGATCAGACAGCGAGTATAGGTAGTGTTCCATTGCTACCGAATATAGCCCAATATTCTCTAAAATTATTTTAGGGTAGACTTGAGTAATTTAAATAAATTACAGGTTTTAATATGGTTTTGTTTATATTTATTGAGATACTTTATAAAAAAAAAAAGTAAGCATATGCTATCCCACATGGAATTAAGGATTTAGCTCTAAATGCACAATATATATATATATATATATATATATATATATATATATATATATATATATATATATATATATTTATCTAGATTTTGTGTATGGTTTTGTACAACTTATTTGGCTTGTCAGTATAACAGGATTTTCTCTCTCTTTTTTTTTTTATATAAATTTTGAATTTATTTGAACAACGTTACGTAAAATGAGTAAATTTTCTTCTTTCTTGATATAAAAAAAAAAATTAATATACTTACAGATATGTGATGTTAGGAGGCACACATTAGCTGTTTATAGCATTATATAATTATATGTATCGTGTGAGATTTTGGTAAATAATAATAGCCTAATAAATACTTGAGTTGTATAAGTTTTTTATGCATGTAATCAAACTTCATTAAAAAGACTGGGAACCATTGTAATAACTATAAAAGTATTTCTGATTTGGAAGGCCCCGTCCACTCCACCGTTCATAAGTACCATTCATGCAATGTCATCAGTTTTTTTTTTATTTATTTCTAATTACAGATCAGATTTGAATATCGCCCTGTCCGCACTGATGTTAAAGGTCTGACTCGGGTCTCTGGATACCTGAGTGATACCTCCCTCCCCAGTCCCCACAAACCAGTGTGACAGTGAAGACTTATCGCGTAATAGCTCCTCGCAGACAAAGAAAACGCGTTATTTTTGAGTGTTATGGCAGCAAGGGGCAGGAATAAATTAAGGAACATTGCAAAAACTACGCTGGAATGCCACATGATGTTTTTAACATCCATACAGAAGGAAGACTCCTGGTGCACAACTTGGATAACCAACCCGCGTGTTGTCACCGACCGGCAATGCTTACGCCTCCCTTCAGTACAATAATGTTATACCTCAGAAAAGACCATCTTATATAATTCCTTGGACGTATTTTGCCAGCCACTGATCGTCACTACTTAAAAGGTGAGGAAAGTGTCATTAAGAGTTCAGGCTTATGAAATAAGTTGGTGTAGGGCTAAAAATAGTATATCATATATCGGGGAAATGGAGCACGCATTTTATAGCCTAGAACTCAATACTTGACCATTTCTTTGTTTGGCTCTAAAGTAGTGATGAAAATTATAATAGTAATAATGATAATGATAGAAATAATAATGATAGAAATAATAATGAAGATGATGGTAGTAATCGACTAACAGCGACCAAATTTAAGGTTGAAATCCCAGCAAGATTGAGGAAAGGTGTTGCTGTACAGCACGTTGGAAGACGGAGTATTGCCAAGTGTTTTGTATTTGTAGAGTAGAATCTTTTTCCCTAATTATGCATAGCGCCATTTTTCGTAATTATGTTCGTCATACCGATTCCAGGCAGATATTTACTACTTAGCTCTTCGGTATAAGTAGAAATTATGACAGTTAAGAAGAAAGCAGGTTAGGTGTCAAGGCGGTAGAGTGCAATCGTTTTCTCCTTAGCCCTTTAAAACTTTTGGCGGGATATTTTATGTAAGTAGGTCGTCTCTGAATAAAACTATACAAAATAAAGTTTATCAAATGTGCATAGAAGATACAATTGTTTACTGATGAAGTTACACTATAAAACACGAAAGGTAGTGGAAGGTTAGTAAGGCTAAGTGCGTAGACTAACGTACTCCTTTTTAACTTTAAAATACACTTGTGAACTTCGCTCATATTCTGGACTTCATCTTCACCAAACGTCTGTGAATGTTTTAAGATCATCACTGGGCCCCAACATCGAAAATTGGTCCCATCTTGCACTTTTCTCGCGGCTCAGGAAAATCGTCAGCCGTGTATACTATAGCGAGGCCGATGTGCGACTAACGGTCCATGTATATTAGACAACACCCGTGGTAATGTTAATGCTTGGTATACGTAAAGGATACTGCCGTAGGAAGATATCGTTTATTGATGTAGTTTTTTGGCCAAGCAGTACAGAAATAGCTGTATATAATAAAGCAGACGTGAGGTAATTTGAGAAATTTACCGAGATGATGAGAAATTTACCGTCTTAGGTTTATGTTGCTGCGTGCATCCCCGTTGGGGCTGGTACTTAACATGACGGAAATTCCGCGGGACGCCGTATTTAGTACCAGCCCTTCGGGGATAAAAGCAAGACTATGAACAAAAGACGGTTAAATTTCCGTTTTCTCGTTAAATTTCTCGAATTATCTCACCTGGCCTGCATTACGTACACCATTTTCTATTTTCTTCAGACAAGGCAATATATTAATAGTCGATATCTTCATGCGGCCGTCTCCTTTACATTTACCGAATGTCATTTCTGAAACTATAGATGTAGTTGGTATTAACTCATTATGTATCCACCCATGGCGGAAGTTCCTTGGGACGCCATGCTAGTACTAGCCCCCAGGGGATCAAAGCATTATATACACCATATACTGTACACCCATATCTACCTGTATATTGTATTATATACACCCATTTCTATTATTAATATAATTTGTCCACCACACAATATACCGTAGAAATGGTTGTATATAATACTTTGATCCCCTAGGGACTAGTGCTAAACACTGCGACCCAAGGAGCTTCCGTCATGGGTGGATACGTACCGGGTTAATACCTATGCAGTTTGGGATTATGGAGTAAGGCTCGTGCAAGCTTTCAAGGAATGCTTATCATGTTTTTACTGGAACCAATGGCTCCCAGCTTTATAACGGTGAGCGCATATATTCATTAACTGCTCGTATTTCACGTGAGGAGAGCATCCGCGAGAGAAGACTAAAGGAAACAGCTATGAAAGTCCGTCAGATTTCATTGAATCGGAATGACATCGATACCGTGTAAAAGAATTTCCGCTTTCATATAGAGGAGGGAAAGGATATTATTTCGAATGTTGCTGAAGTTTAAAGCAATGTGGTTATAGTGCTGAAGTACGAGAGTCCACACTTCTTTTTGTCATTACTTCGATATCTGCAAGAATCATTACAAGGGAGAAAATTCATATGGAAGTGTATATAGTAGAAATGACGCACCATTGCTTTTATCGTAATGTGTGTATCTATATATACTATATATACATATATATATATATATATATATATATATATATATATATATATATATATATGCAATGTATATACATACGTATGTATTTATGTATATATATGTATCTATATATAATATATATATATATATATATATATATATATATATATATATATATATATATATATATATATATATATATATATATATATATCTCATATAAACACGAGAAACAAATATTTTCGTATGTATCTCATAATAAACAAGTGAAAACCCAAGGAGAGAGCATTCGGAACGTACCTTTGTCTTTAAGCTTCCGTTTACAGTGAACATTTAAGCGTTAACTATTTCCTGGGGAAATTGAATCTAAAGATTAATGACTCTCATTTACAGCCTCGCATTTCCACCGTGGTAATCCTTGTATCAGCCCACCCTTCGATTGGCATTTTTATGGTGATTGTCTGCTGTGAATAATGTCTGTGTTATTGGGTCATTCTTCACTAATGCGAGCCCTTTGTTTTCGATGCTTAGATACGTAACTTGAAACAATTATTACACCCGAAGTTTGGTGATGTGAGATTGTTATTTCATTGTTGATTTAGTTAGGCTATTAATGAACATTAATCGTTTCTGTTATTGTACTTAGTGAAGCATGGGAAGATTAAATGTATGTGGAGCAAAAATATTTCTGTTATTGTACTTTGTGAAGCACGGGAAGATTAAATGTATGTGGAGCAAAAATATTTCTGTTATTGTACTTAGTGAAGCATGAGAAGATTAAATGTATGTGGAGCAAAAATATTAAACAGAAAAGTCGGTTAGAAAATCAGTATAAATTGGAAGTACTCAAGTATGTATATTAAACATAAATCCTGTAAGAATACAGATAAAACAACGCCACATCACAGGAAGGCTTTTGAAGTTAATATGCCTTGGGGAATATAGATAAAACACCACAGCACAGCAAGGCTTGCAAAGTCAATAACCCTGGGGGAATATCGATAAAACAATGACACATCACAGCAAGGCTTTTAAACTAAATAAGTCTGGGGGAATACAGAAAAAAGAACTCCGCTCACGGCAAGCCGTATAAAGTCAATAAGCCTTGGGCAATATAGCTAAAATAATGGCACATCACAGCAAGGCTATTGCTCAATAAGCCTGGGGGAATATAGAGAAAATAACGCCACTCACAGCAAACCTATTAAAGTCAATAAACCTTAGGGAGTGTAAGTAGACTACGCCACATCATATCAAGACTTGCAAAGTCTGTAAGCCTTGGGGGAATATGGATAAAGGAACGCCACGTCACTGCAAGGCTTTTAAAGTTAGTGGGGCTGGGGCCAAGTAAATTTTCAATTAATTCTGACCATCAAGATCCCCATCGGACAGAAACTGGCGGTTTTGGGTTGTTCTAATTGATGAATATTCCATGTTCCATGGCAGCGAAGTTCAAAAAATATTTTGCAAAACGAAGGGGATATTGATTTTGATTTGCTAGTAAGGTGGGAAAAAAGCAGTACGTATAAATTTAAAAGTTTTGTGTAAGTGATAGATGATAGCTTATCATTGTAAGAATATCTTGGATATATGCTGCTAGTGTAATTGCATAATAAGCAACTGTACAATAAAGTCAGTGATTGTTAGGGACATGAAGTTACAGGTTAAACCAATATGTTCTCTCTATGATGATACTAATCATGCTGCATTTGTATCACGAAATTGTGAGGGCAAAAAAAATTTTCCCATTAAAACGTCAAGATCAACAAGTGGAAAGAACAAAAGTTGTAGAGTATCAAATGTTTTGCCATCTCTCATACTTTTACCATCATACTCAAATATCCATGTACCGTGCCATTGCATGTTATTCAACTCCTGGACTGAAGTTTCTGCTGAACTCCTCTTGATTGAGAGGTTGCAATACAGATGGCAAATCCGAATACCAGTTGAGTTTCATGCCTGTTATTAATTTTCACATCACAATTACGGATGACAGACTTATGCATGAGTTGCGGTGGTCTATCCCTCTGGAAATAAACTTTATTCAGTAAGTGAACAGGTAACGGTCAATAAATTCTCGTTTATGTAGCAAAGAGAAAACTCTTCTTAATATACATACTGGCATTGCTCCTCGACCTTCTTTATTTCTCTGAATGATGGTAATTATTAGTCGCGGAAGAGGATATTTAATTTCGATACGCACACACACATATGTGTATATATATATATATATATATATATATATATATATATATATATATATATATATATGTGTGTGTGTGTGTGTGTGTGTGTGTGTGTATATATATATATATATATATATATATATATATATATATATATGTGTGTGTGTATATATATATATATATATATGTGTGTATATATATATATATATATATATATATATATATATATATATATATATATATATATATATATATATATATATCACAAATTATGCTCACAGCTCAGATGCTGAAAGGTTTTAGAAAATTTGACAATGCAGTTCTTTTTTAAGTCTTTTCTTCAAAGAGCTTTAGATTGTATAAGAACAGTAAAGACTTTATAATGTACTTTTTGATCCTGTCGACGTGACCTTTTATTTTCTGTTTCTTTTCCCGTTTCATTTATGTGCTTTTACTTTTGTTAATGTCTTAATGACATGAATGTGTTATAACATACTAACCACTCACAATGACCTAATGATTGACGCGTAAGGGTGAGAATACTTTCTGTACATATTCTGGGATAGTACTCTCTCTCTCTCTCTCTCTCTCTCTCTCTCTCTCTCTCTCTCTCTCTCTCTCTCTCTCTCTGTGCCTGTGCCTTTCTAGGATAGTACCTCTCTCTCTCTCTCTCTCTCTCTCTCTCTCTCTCTCTCTCTCTCTCTCTCTCTCTCTCTCTCTCTTTGTACGTGTGCCTGAACATCAAAAACGAATACTTCACATATTCAGCGTTTCCCTCCGAAGCTGATTCGCTGAAAAATAACGAGGCGACCCTCTCCGCGAATTCATAATGAAGAATAGAGCTTAAAAGTCTAATAAATCTCCTTCATTTTTATCTCGCGTTCCAGAATTAATCAGTGTCAGGAGGGCATCATCATACCCATCCTATTTTCTCACAGCATCTCGCATCTCTTCCCAGACCATCCTCATCTCCTTTCGCCGTATATAATATATAGCCGTAGAATATTAAAGGCATTTCGTCTTCCCTTTCATCCTCCTAATATGATATGGTCCTCGGTTCTTCCCCTTCCCCCTCGTTTTAGATCTTCCGTTCCCCTCTAGTTCCGTGCTCCTTGTCAGGGTTCTTATTCTTTATCCTTTCTTTTTTTTCTGTTATTGTTCTCCCTCAAAGAAAGTTGAATTAAGAATTCTTTTATATTTTACAGTTCTTTTCCGTTGTATAATCATAACCTCGCAGGCTAAGATTTTTAACTTTTTTTTTTTTACACGTTGTGTTATTAGTTTTTAGTTTTCAGTTTCCGAACGGTCCATATTTACCGAAATTAGGTTCATTTTACCCGATACAAGTTTCGCAGTCATGCCAGCAAGATGAAAATACGTATTGGCTGTAAGGGTTGAAACGCTGATTGAAATGTAGACCAGCTACTAAAATCAGGTTCCTTTCTTTTATGAATCACTTTCGTTATACATTACATTATCGTTCTAAACAAGTACACAGGATTGAAAAATGTTAACGCATAAACGTATAGTAAATGATATTCAACACCACCTCGGATCCATTCTCCTATTATAGTAAATTTGTAGCAATAAAATGTTATAATGCTTATTTAAAGTAAGGTAACTAGTTCTTACCCCCACGTAAGTTGCGATAAATAATTCCGGTTGTTTTTATTTTTTTCAGTTTTTTTCATATTCTGTTATTATATATCATGCATAGTCTTAGTTATGTTTTTTTTCAAGTAATCGTATCATGCTATTCACAATAAATTGGTTTGTAGTTTTTTAACAGGTATTGACCAGTGTACTGAAACGCCTTTTCCTAAACCCCACGGTATATACAAATGCTTTTAAACATTATCATCGTCAGTAATCATAGAATGGAACGTTTCATAAAGTTCCAGGAGTCTGTGCCGTCTCTCCCTCACAGTGCTTAAGGCATCCAAGTCAGCGTAACCTGGATGCGCAAAGTACAGGCAGAGGATGAAGGGAACTTTGTCATGCAATTCCGCGAGATCCAGTTCAATTGAGTTAGGGACATCAGAGGCTCTCTCTCTCTCTCTCTCTCTCTCTCTCTCTCTCTCTCTCTCTCTCTCTCTCTCTCTCTCTCTCTCTCTCTCTCTCTCTCTCTTCGTCTGATTAGGGCTGTAACGCCACCTTTCCCCGGTTGAGGATTCCTCTGCTTTGAATCATCCTTTTTTTCCCGGACTGTCTGTCTCTGTGTGCATGCGTACATGCATGCAAGTATACATACATACATACATTATATATATGTATATATTATATATATATATATATATATATATATATATATATATATATATATATATATATATATATAAATATTTGTACAGTATATTATACACACATATATACATTCATGAGTATACATACATTATATATATATATATTATATATAAATATTATATATATATATATATATATATATATATATATATATATATATATATATATATATTTATATATTTATATATTGTACACACACATATATATATATAAATACATACATGTACACCGTTACAGGCTATCATTGAAATTGATCTTGCTCTTTCTTCAGAATTCACTTACGATCCTCGTAAGAACAGCGGAAGAGTTAGATATTCCAAATGTAAACAAACGTATTAGCCAGAATGCCCCAACAATACTTTTCGAAATCTATGAAAATATCTAAATGGAAGGACGTAACTACATTCAGTTTACTGGCTTAGCGGCCAGCTTATGTTTTATTTGTATATGCATACATCACACAAACGCAACACATTGTCTCTTTAGAGACTGTGACTCTTGAAGATGCTACCCCTCCGGAAATCAGCGTATCTTTTGGGATTAGGGTTGTCATCCTGGTACACTTCTCCACCCTGGTTGCGACCTGCCACAGACGACCAGCTGCTTAATACATAGTTCTTAAATTATGTCAGCATGAGTGTAATGGGATTTAATTGACAGTGCCTAATGTGTTCAGCACTGCGTGGGAATCGAACCAAGGACCTGTTGTTGATTTATGTATACATGTGTTTGTGTTCTGTTTTGCATATATTTAGTAATAATTTTTGTTTTAAACGTTATAACATAATTGAATGTATTTTTAATGGATTTGCTCTTTACTGGCCATTTATTGGCCATTTTGATGAGAAATTAATGTATATAGCAGATGGTTAAATACCTGTGAAACAATAATAAGTGGTAAAACTTTGAGATGAACAAGTGAATCTCCACAACCTTTTTGCCAAAGATTATCAGTAAACATTGATTTTCGAAGTTGCGTGAGTGCTTGCGTTCATAAGCTGACGTGAAGCGCTGTCAGCGGAGCTTGTATAGCCTAGCTGCGATATTGCTTTGGGAAAGGGCTTTTGTAAAGCCGATGGCTTCATTGTTCCGCCGAGAGGTTCCAACCGTTTGCATTTTGCTGCCGGCGGTAAACTTCACTTCGATGATTGGCGCGAATGCTGTTGATCAGTCCATCTCCATAGATTCCTGCTTACGTCTTGTTGGCATGAGGGCTTTAAAAATATTCCGACAATATTGTCAGAGTCTTCTCACTTAGACAATTTTAAGAACGCGTAGTCTTTCTTAAGCTGAGGAAATTAAATTTTGTCATTTTTTGTTCGAACATTTATAAGGCTTTTGATTGAGCTTACTTTTAACGCAGAAACGGTGGTAAATTACTAAAACAGCCTTTTTTAAACAGCGTTTTCCATCGTGGAAGGATGAGATGGCCGTTCTCTCTCTCTCTCTCTCTCCCCCCCCAAAAAAATAGGCGGCTTCACTACACACACACACGCACACACATATATATACACACATATATTCCTTATTTCTTAACCTACGACGCGATTAAGGCACCGAATCAGGTTTCGTGGAGTCGTAAATGTTTAGTGTTATCTTTATGAATGAGTGCATTCTTTTGATTTTCAAGTATTTTCAACCGGCAATTTTTTGAAAATTTTACTTTTGCTTCTCATTTTAGCCAGTAATAAAACTATAATGGCAACACATTCAGTATTTAAAGGGTGATATTCATAACGAAACAGATTACAATTTTGTGAGAGTCGATTGTAAATATCTTTTTTTAAGTAGTCCATAAACATTTTTTTAAAATTAAACTTGGAAATAAAAAAAAAAACCTTTAGTCACAGGAACAAAGAAATTACAGCTTCCCCGTCACCAATGCATCACGGTTATCCTCCTGTGTAACAAAGACTGTCTGTGAGCATCTCGTAACACATGGCCCAATAACTCTTCCATTGTTTACTGTAAGGAATCACCGTAATATTTAATCGGAGGATGAGGTATAGGGCTATGCAGGAAGATATGTGAGCTAGCTAAAGACGCCCGAATCCTTTACGAGTCTCTCTCCTCAAGAATCAAATGATACGGTGTGTCGTGATAACCAGTAGTATAGCTTTTTGCAAAGACTATATACTTTTTCGGTGCATGTCATGTTTTTAAGCATGAAATTTCCTGACAGTGGAATAATACATACTGTGTGTGTGTATATGTGTATATATATATATATATATATATATATATATATATATATATATATATATATATATATATATATATATATATATATATATATATATATGTAATTCTAATAGCCACAATGCCCTCTTAACTTCTCGAATTCTTCGCGCTTTTTAGGATGTGCTTGTAACTACGAAGCCATAACATCCAAACGCAAGAAATTAAAGAGACTGTGATTGCCGGTCACGGGAGACGAACCCGCGTCACCTTAACCACAAGGAGGTCACGTTGCCGACCTGACCACGAGAAGGATAAAAGTCAACTACCTCTCATACATACATATACCTGTCGTTTTCAGATATATTTATTAGGGCTGGAATAGACCCATCATCACCATCGTAGCCAATTGGGCAGTCGTTTTTATTGCTTTTTAGGCTGAAATATATATGTAGAATCTAGTGGTCACTTTTACCAGACACATATGCAATTCTAATAACCACAATGCCCTCTTAATTCGAGAAGTTAAGAGGGTATTGTGGCTATTAGAATTACATATGTGTCTGGTAAAAGTGACCAGTAGATTCTCTACATATATATATATATATATATATATATATATATATATATATATATATATATATACATATATATATATATATATATATATATACATTATATATATATATATATATATATATATATATATATATATATATATATATATATATATATATATATACATATATTCATATATATTATTCAGAATATGAAGCCTATTCATATGGAACACGCCCACAGGGGATATTGTCTTGCAATTCAAGTTTCCAAAGAATATTATGGCGTTCATTTGAAAGGAGTAACAGAAGATAATAGTAAATACAGAAGGGGAGAGATCAGGTATTAAAAAACAAAAAAATAGTGGCAAATTAAATAATAAATACGCAAAAATATAAGTAGATTATTAAGTATACAAATATGTTTATTTCTGCAAATTATTTTTTTGCTTAGTTGATATTCCGTATTCAGTGTCCCCTTACACTTTTTGTACTTGGCCGATAATGGAAGGAAAATTTCAAGCCTTTGTTACATTGAGTGTTGTTTGCTGTTTGCCTGTAATTTACAGGTTTATATATATTATGATCAGAAGGCAGTTTGCAATGTGAGGAATTATATACATTAAGAAACTGCTTTTAATTGTCTGTAGATAGAAACTGATCGTTAGATTATTGGTGTCATTATCACTGTAGGTATTGCTTAAGGTCCCTTGCAGCGTACCTTCGGCCCTTAACTGGAATGGAACGGACTGTAGAATGTAGGCCAAAGGCCAAGCGCTGGCACCTATGAGGTCATTCAGCGCTGAAAGGGAAATAGACAGTAAGAAGGTTTGAAAGGTGTAACAGGAGGAAAATCTCGCAGCTGCACTATGTATGAAACAGTTGTTAGAGAGGGTGGAAAGTCAGATGGAAGAAAGAGAATAAGAAACGGAGATGCAGTAAAAGGAATGAAAGAGGTTGCAGCTAAGGGCCGAAGGGACGCTGCAAAGACCCTTAAGTAATGCCTGCAGTGCTCCACGCGAGGTGCACTGACTTCACTAACCCCCCCTTTCATTTCATCCTCTGCTAACAATTGTTTCATAATGGAACTGCGAGGTGTTCCTCCCGTTTCACCTTTAAAACATTTTTACTCAATTTCCCTTTTAGCCCCGAATAACCTCATAGGTCCCAGCACTTGGCCGTAGGCCCAAATTTTATATTCCATTCCTATAGATGTCGGTATGATATGAGGAGATAACTTATAATTGCAGTTTCTAGTTGTGAACATTGTATTTTGGATTTTGCAAAAGAGATTTTATTTTTTAATAAATTTTAGCCATGGTCAGCTTTGTTTTGGAGAATCGAATCAAGTGATAGTTGTACAGTAATTTCTCTGCGTATGTCTAAAATCAACACGAAATAGTATACCCTTCAGCATTATAAAGGCTAGCTAGGGGCATAAGGTAATAATGTATTTACACAAGTTTTTTTGGTATTTTTGTTACTTACCATTTATACCTGGAAGCTCGCTTTCCCTAGGTAAAGTACACCCGTAAGTGAAATAACATTACCATATAACATTTGCATATTTGCCCAGGAGAAAAAAGATATCGCCTTTTCCATATGCAGATCTGATTTCATTACCATATGAAAAAAGAGAACTTAGGGTTTTTGGTTACTGGTGTGGGTTTTCCCCTTGTGTGTTTTTTTTTTTTTTTGTTCAATGATTGGCAGCGGGACAATGATTTTACTTTGTTTGGTTTTCAAGCATCAAAAACTATCTCCTTTTTCGTAGATTTGTGAAATTATATAATAAAAATTTGTACAGTGCTGAGGAAACATATGTTTTAGTTCAAAACAGTCATTACCAAAGATGATGCCTGCAAGGAACTATATATAAGCGGCTGAACAATCCTGATAGGCTAAGTGAATGTTTCGATTAGTATGTATCATTAGCGTTAATGCATTTTCGGAGGGAAAGTAGATTAACATTATTTTGTTTCTTTTCTATGAGTAGCGCACATGTGCCAATATTGACAAGTAAAATATGACAAATATTTTACTAATATTTCCTTTACATTGAATGAACTTAGTTCCAGCATAGGGAAAGAAAGCAACTGTTTTACCCCAGTTATTTGATGACACTCAAGGCCTGTTGCTTTTAATTCAGATCTGCTATATTCAGCCTGAAATTGACATTTGCTTTTGCAATCATGTTGCACCATCTATAATTCAGTAATATGAAATGGAATGGGATTACCATATTAAATTTTCAGTCTATAACGCCATAGAATTCCATATAATCCTATTGATCGCACTTTCCTCCTAAAAAATGCTAATTCCTGCCATACAGAAGTATTTCTTCCTACACAACGCTCTTTCTTCCCCCGTCTTAGACTGACTTTTTTATGGTGATTGCTTGTGTCGAATGAAGAAAGAAGGTTGGGCCTGTTCTCTACCAGATGGTCATAGATTTTGTTTATTACGAGAGGGGAGATACTTTACCTTGAATTACAGTATCCCTGGGAGTTGTTAATCTACATTCGCTCCTTCTTAATTGCTTCTATTGTTGGTGGTGTTGTTGTTGTGGTTCCTCTCCTCCCATATTATTATTATTATTATTATTATTATTATTATTATTATTATTATTGTGAAGATGAACCCTATTCACATGGAAAAAACAAACCCGCAGCGGCCAATGTCTTGAAGTTCAAGCTCCCAAAGAATATGGTGTTCATTAGGAAGAAATAAAGTGTAAAGTAAAGTGTTCTTTTTAAAGTTAATTCATCTAATGAATCTAATAGAAAATAAGAGGAGATTAATAAAAACACATAGAAAATCCCAGCATTTGGAACTGCTTCATTACGATAAAGCACGTATTCTATAAGTTATTCTGTCCTTAGGTGTTAAAACAAAAGTCTAATACAATAATATCACAAATTTTCAGTTTAATTTTGCTGTACTGATCACTGCGTTATTTGACCACACTGTTAACTATTAGGAACTGCACTTTCAACATCCAACATTAGAAATTTATTTTATTGTCAATAAACAAAGCAGTCCTTTCTGTTGCATCGTTATCACTGAAAGAATTGATGCCCAGTATACAGATATTCTTCAAGTCGTGGTTATTTTTATTATTACTTCTACTACTTCCACAACAGTATCAAAACTCTCATCTACTTTGGGCATCAAGAGAAGGATCTTTCAGAGACGAAACAATTTAAATGTAAAAAAAAAAAAAAAAACTGAAGTGAGTAAATGTAGTCCATACAGAACAGTATCTGTGGAATGGGTTTCTTCTTTATTTTGTGAAATATTTGAGAAGAGACCGGCAAAACGTTCATACTCTGCCTGCCCAGACTCTCCTGTTTGTTTCTCTCTCTTTCATGCATCCACAGTTCTTTCAAATATATTCCAAACGTTGCTTTGTTCTCTTGCCTTTGTACAGCAACAGAATTGTTAGGGTTATTGTGAAGTTTCACTTTCAGGCCGTGTTAGAAAGAGTGTGCCACTTTTCCAAGGTTGGAGAATGGTGCTGATTAGGATATGGAAATTTTAAATGTTATTTTAGACCGAAGACTTAGGAATTAAGTAATTCATCCTCCGTAAGGGGGATAATTCCATCAGTGCACCACACGCGTTGCACTGTAGGCATTACTTAACGTTCTTTGCAGCGTCCCTTCGGCCCCCAGCTGCAACCCCATTCATTCCTTTTACTGTACCTCCGTTCATATTGTTTTTCTTCCATCTTACTCTCCACCCTCTTCTTACAATTGTTTCATAATGAAGCTGCGAGGTTATCCTCCAGTTACACCTTCAAAACCTCCGTTACTTTCAGTTTTTCCTTTCATCGCTGAATGATCTGACAGCTCCCAGCGCTTGGCCTTTGGCCTAAATCTTATGTTCCAGTTCCAAGTCATTCTCAGCTTGAATTATCTAGAAGTTATAACAATGAGAAAACGAATTTCCATGCAATTTCTATTGAAAAATATTCAAATAAAAAAAGTCTCTTATTCGGCGCAGACGTACAAGGAAGACCATTATTACCGTAAAATTATTAAGGCAGTTAGACAAGAAAACACATTTGCTATAGGAGTTGGGTCCAGTTTAAGCCAAAAATTTAATTTCTGTTGGAATAGACTTGTTTTGTTTAATACTCAATTTAACCCTCATCGTTGGGCGTAGATATTCGAAGAATCGTAGCATCGCATTTTATAAGTACTGTGCTTAGCCACTCAGTTTCTTATTGAGTAACATACAACGTTCACAGATCGGTAAAATGGGAAATTGGCTTAAATACATAAGACTTTTGTATTTCAAAATGTTCTCACCCAGAATACCGTCTTTTGTACTTAAGATGATTATCTGTAGCTGAAGTGATAGCCATTATTTCTTTTAGAACTTGATTATTTATTTTGAATTTGACAAACTTACAGAAGATAAGCGTAATGTTGCTTAGTTGGGTGACTTTTCTCTATTTCCCGTGGCTTTACTTGCACTTTATATTCTTTAATATGCAGTGGCAAAATTAAATAAGAGTCTCAAGCGACAGCCTAAATATGAAGTAAGTGAGCATTAAGGGAACTATTCACAAATATATTGTTATTTATGTATTTCAGTAGGGTAAAATCTACCTTTCCTTATAATTACTCATTTATGTCATAAATCGTCCAGTGTCCTCCAAAATTGTTTTTAACCTATCAATCCTTTGTATAATCGGTTTTTAAGAAAGTCACAACACTGAAGTGAAAGTTTA
>NC_089759.1:8271656-8316656 GCF_040412425.1 Macrobrachium rosenbergii | reverse complement strand
GAGGGCATAACCTATTCCTAATCTCGAGCTTATTAGTTTGTAATAATTTCATTCCATCCCATGAAAGTCATGCATTAATATTTCGCTTACGCATACTTTACTGCTACGGAAGTCAATTAATATTGTGATGAAGTATTGCATCACAAAGTTTTTTTTCGTGGAAATATCATGGGTAATTATTCCTCAGCCTAACCTTTGGATGCCATTATGAAAGACCGTGTTTGTATATTTTGTAACGTATATTTTTAACGATGTACGTATTGTGCTCTAATGAAGTATAGCTACATCCATGAACAAGTGATACATCAAGACCTGGAGTGTGTACATTTTTATGTACATTACCCGACGGTCAAAGAAGCCATGCCACCCTTGAACTTTATAGATAACAAAAAGTTAATGTTGATTAGATTTTCTTTAAAACTAACATAGTTAACCTTCCAGGAATAGGTGAATTTTGCATTAAGCCTGTCTTTCGATTTTGTTTGTTATTTTACTTTGAAATGTAAATACTTTATTAGCTTTTCTCCATCGAAATACAGAAGCTAATAAAGTATAAATACTTTATTAGCTTCTTTTCATCGAAATACAAAACTTAAAACAATCCATCAAAATTACACGAGTGTCCCCTCTCTGATAGCAGTGTGCCGTTACGTTTTCTTTACTTTCGTACTGCACAGAACCGAGTTTCGTGATCTCGACCCATGACCTTTTGATAACAGCAGAGTGGTGTTAAGTCTAATGGATCCACTCACCAGACCATTCAAAGTTTTGATTCAAAACAAATCATAATTTTTACGCGTATGAATAAAATCTCGCCTTTTGTCTCTCACTTCGTGCGTGGCATTTTCCGCAATATGATATTTTCCTGATATGCTTAGTTGTAAGTTGGTTTGCTTCCTCGTTGTGTATTGATCGTACAGATATGGCTATCATTTCATTTCATATATGTGCATATATATATATATATATATATATATATATATATATGTATATATATATATGCACATATATAAATATATATGGATACACACATGTATGTGTGTATATATATACCTATTAATGTTTATATATATGCCTGCATATATATTATATATATAGCCTTATCTGTGTGTATATGTACACATATAGCATATATATATATATATATATATATATATATATATATATATATATATATATGTATACATACTGTATATATATATATATATATATATATATATATATATATATATATATATATATATATATATATATGTTTGTGTATAGGTAAGTATATGTAAGTATGTATATATATAATCACCCGGTCAGTTTTGTCTCTTAGATTGCTGGTGGGGAGGGTGGGGAGGCTGACTTTCCAGTTGTCAGAAAATATTTCAAATACAGCGGCAAACCACATAATCTTTTACTTCGCAGCATCGCGCCACAACCGAGCAACTACCTGGTAGTTATTCATTGCTTTGAACAGCCGAGGCACCATATTAATGGGTCGTTCTTTGATAGTTCCGGCTCTCTCCGATATCGAACCTATGGTTTATGGTTGGTGAGGCAAGTATCTTAATTACAAAACAAATTTGTCTATATGTAATATGTGTGTGTATATATATGTGTGTGTGTGTGTGCGCGCGCGCGTGTGTGTACGCGTATATATTATGTATATATATATGCGTGTTTATTAACCTGCAAACATCGTTATTCCTGAATTCACTATAACTTGGGAATAACTTGCACCCAAGGGAATTATAATTGATATGCACTTCGGGTTTTGGCCAGGATTCGAACCTGGGTCCTAGGTTGAGAAAAAAAAAAGAGAAAGTGAGTTTGATCAACCGGCCATCCAAGTCAGCGCAGAAGCCCTTATCACTAATAATTCCCTTTGGGTATAAGTTACTATATATATATATATATATATATATATATATATATATATATATATATATATATATATATATATATGTGTGTGTGTGTGTGTGTGTGTGTGTGTGTGTGTGTGTATGTATATATATATATAGATAGATAGATAGATAGATAGATAGATGAGAGACGATATGCGGTATATCGTAATTTATGATTAGATGTGACTTACTTAGATTGCAGTAATGTTAGGTCAAGTAAGATTATAGTCGTTTTATTCAGCTGATTAGCATCCTACTTGGATATGGCAGTCATGTCCGAGAGAGAGAGAGAGAGAGTAGTAATGTCAGTATCCCTAGCTAATTTGACATTATTATTTGATGTCACGTGCCTTCACTACACTTTTAGGAAGCACCAGAGGCAGAAACAGTGACAGGGATAAGAAAACACCAGTAAACAAATTAACCCTTTGAAAGGAACAACAAAATTTAGCGATTCCTTCAAGGGGTTCACCCTTAGGAGGGTCCTCCAACGAGAGGGGTGTTCAGACCAGCCAGTGTGGCTTTCAAGAGAGATTGGTGCTTTCAGAAACCTTTTCAAAGGAAGGGTCGCAGCTGGTGAAATCTTAAGAGGGGATTTAGGATGGTTACGTCTCTGAAAGGAAGCTGTTAGACCCAATGATATATTTGAGGGTATAAAAGGGCGAAAGGATTCAGACTTCTCTTATCTCCTCGTCTTTGGTGTTGCACGTCGAGTCTTGTGCACGTATTTCTTAGCAGTTGTTGGAACTGCAGGGTTAAATTAGTGTGTGTGTTACGTTAGGAAAAATTAATATTTGGTTGGTAATTGCGACGTATCTCAGGTAGAGAAACCAGGAATAAATAGCTCACTTATCCTCCACCCACATTGAAAGCCTGTTTCTCGGGGCAGAGGATCAAAGCAATGCAGAGGAGAGATATGTTATTTGAGAAATGATAAATGTAGCCATTACTGATTATAGTTATGTTAGAAAATATAAGAAAATAAATCAATTCTAAAATCTGCTTATTTTTATAAGGTAGTATCCTTTTTCAAGTGGTTGAAATTTAACGACCAAAACAAGTTTGCAAAAAAAAGTCCTTGATAATAATCAGCCTATTTCGAAATGTGATAAAAATGTATGCATTCATTGCATTGGTAGAGATGATTTAGCTTCCAAAGTCTCTCTCTCTCTCTCTCTCTCTCTCTCTCTCTCTCTCTCTCTCTCTCTCTCTCTCTCTCTCTCTCTATGTTATTCGCTTGCTCGTTTTAGATGTGTTTCATCGTGGAATTAAACAATCGTTATACTATGAAGAAATAATGTGTAGAGGCATACGATATTGATGTCCGCATAAATCCCCATGTTATTTCTCATTAAATATCTGCGAACTCGCATGCGCAAAAAGCGGACAAGAGTTTCATTTAGCACGGCGTATCTGTTTTTCTTTTCCCGGCCAAAAATATACCCATCACCACCGAGTCCCCGGTTGAAATGAGAAAGAGACGAACCTGGGAGGGAGTAAAAATAGCGGCGCGCCATTAAACACTCAGCTGAGATAAAATGCATCGCTTGGAAATTCAGCTCTGGGCAAATTTGCATAGAGATTTGAAGGTTCTTTTGCGCTGGGCGCCTTTTCCTCAGGCTCGTAGCTCTTCATTATAACGCTTTTCGCCAAGACGCGTTAATCCTAGTATAGGCTGCTGTGCATGTGAAAGCGAGGGACTAGCTTCAGCTTGACCATTCATAGATGTCAAATGGCCATTATGGATTTTATTTGAAAGAAAAAAAAAAGTAGGACTGCTAACTTGAGCCTTCTTTGCAAGTAGTGATATTAATAATTTTTGTAAATGTAATCACTAACCTTACTAGGATGAATGGCTTATTATATATATATATATATATATATATATATATATATATATATATATATATATATATATATATATTATATATATATATATATATATATATATATAATATGTGTGTGTGTGTGTGTATATATATATATATATATAGATATATATATATATATATATATATATATATATATATATATATATATATATATATTATGTATTATACATATATAAAATATATATATACACTATTTGTTTACATATATATATATATATATATATATATATATATATATATATATATATATATATATATATATGTAGACATACGTACATACATATGTGTATACTTATACAGATATATATATATATATATATATATATATATATATATATATATATATATATATATATACACACACATATGTATATTTATGTGTAGTGTACACACACATACATACATACATACATACATACAGATATAAACTTTCAGCTTCCTCGCACTCTTGTAAGAAATAAATTTAAGCGGTCGCTTTACACGTCACGTAATGAAGAATGATATGTTTTAACATCCTACTTGTGTTTGTCTTACGAATTCAGATCATTTCACTATAGCTCATGTCGCTATATATATATATATATATATATATATATATATATATATATATATATACTAATTGTAAAGAATATGGTTTGCATTGAAAATATTTTCCGAATTCATGGTACATGTTCGTATAATGTAAACATATTTCAGTTACATGTTCCGCAATCATATTCCAATTTTTTTTATATTAGTAATGGCAAGAATAATATATCATTAAGTATCAAGTAATACAGGAATTTGCCGTTAGATTAACGATAAAATGCAAACATTGATCATATCTCCAAATGTATTTACAAATGTAAAAAGGGAGATTTTTCAATCCCTGTGATCATTGCTTCAGATCAAGCCGAGTTGTATGAATATATTTATGCAATTTACTGCGCCATACGTTATGCATGGAATAGAGAGCGTGACAATTTTCGTATGCATGTAGGTAAACATTATACAATCTGACATCAATGAATATCAGAGCAACGCTTACTGAGCAAGTAGATAATAACCGGTTTCGAAGCATTTGTGTTGAATGTATGAAAGCATGTAGGATAAAAACTTCTAGCTTGACAGAGAGACGTCATTCATATACCTGATATTATCATGTGTGTTCTTGGTATAGTTATTCCATAAGCTGTGATATATCATATAGGCTTTTATTTTTGAAGTAGAGCCGCATGTCATATAGAGAGCGAGGGAGAGAGTGGATGTTCATACGATATATAGTACACACGCAAACTCAAAAGACGTCATTTTTACCACTTGTCCTTATGTTGACCTTAGCAGTGAATGAGGTATTTGCGGTTGCTTGCAGCATTTTGATGATATTCTCTCACACGCACACATATATATAAATAGTTTGTGTGTGTATGTATGCATGTATATGTGTATATATATGTGTTTGTGTGTGCATGTATGCATGTACATCTTTGTGTATCCGAATACAGTTGAATTTCTAGGTTATTCTGCCTGTAAGAATAGCCTTCGTAGCCTTGATGATAATTTATTTTTCATCAGCACAGAGAGACACAAGGTGATATCCGATCACAACCTTTAAAACATTCAACTTGCGTCTACCGGGATGGGGAGAGAGTAACACTTAGCACACAAATCCCTCCATTTCACTAAACGCTGGAAAACACTTTCGAGAAAATAAAAAAAGTGGAAACCAATCTGTTCCTCTCTCTTACAAATTTAAGTAACTTAGCACTGAGCAGTCCTCAGTCATCCTTTCGTTCCGGTCTGTTACATGTATACAAAGAGGGGTTATATTTGTCTCGAAAGATTTTTGTGAAGTGCTTGATATTTTATAAAATACATTTTGTCTTCCATTTTCCTTAAAGAAAGAAGATTATATTCATTAAGGAGAGTCACGTATTACTCAAAACCTCCCAGCAAGAATTTCATATTTCAGTTATGAATAGCATTTTCGTGAGGAAATAATCGAGAGGGATGTCTGTTATGAAGAAAACGGAAACGTTGACGGAGATAGAAAGAAAAAAGGGACAAGGGGAGATAACGTTAACAAAATAGTGAAGGTGGAAGTAGAGGGGAAGGGATCTCCCCTCAAGAAGACCTGAGGGAAGAAGTGATATAGGTGGAAATTTATGGAAAAGTCAATGACAGTTTAAAATAGGACGGAAATATTTAGGATGCTGTTAAATGGCAATTTCTAAGAGAGAGAGAGAGAGAGAGAGAGAGAGAGAGAGAGAGAGAGAGAGAGAGACCAATAAAACGAAATGATTGACTGTATTTTACAACCTTTCTTGCTTTTAAAATTTAGAAAAACGTTTTACAACTTGAATGGTACTGGATAATTTTCGAACGAAGAGAGAGAGAGAGAGAGAGAGAGAGAGAGAGAGAGAGAGAGAGAGAGAGAGAGAGAGAGAGAGAGAGAGCGCACTCAATTAGAATTAAGTGAAAATGTAAAGAAAATGAATATACTAACTCTGAGAACATGTAGTAGTTTTTCGTGAATCAAATGTCACCCAAACCTTGCTCTTAACTGGCGTTCATAATATTAATCGCGCTAGAGATTTTAAATAGGGAATCATATTGCTCAAAAGCGACTGACGTTTAAAAAAAAAAAAGACCCCGCCCTCCTAAACAGTATTCGTGTGTTGCATATAGTTACTGGAGATACAGGTGTAGTTGATACCGAGGTTTTTTCTCCATAAATGAATTTCCTTGACATCGTTTATTAGTTTCTTTTTCTCTCGTCGACAGGTACTTTCCCCGTTTCCCGCTGTCCTTTCCGAACGAGGGAATAATTACGAAGGGGAAATTTGAATGAAAAGAAATGAACAGCCGATGGAAAGAGATGTCAAACGGAAAAGTGGAAACGAGGGAGGGAACAGGGCAGTGCACCGAATGTCAGTTTTAGAATAATACTGTAAACGAAAAAGATGATAACCGAGGAATACGAGGGAGATATGGAAATGAGTGTCAAAAAAAAAAGGATGAACTGAAAATTATGGCGGATGGAATTCGTATAAAAATCAATGGAAAAGGGGAAGATAAAGAAGTAAATGCAGCTGGATACGTTGCCTGATATGTATATATATATATATATATATATATATATATATATATATATATATATATATATATATATATATATATTAGAACCTCGATGGCCAGGTCGGTTAGAGCAGCAGCCTCGGACTCCTTAGAGGTCTGTGGCGCACGTTCAAATCCGCAGCCGACCGGTTAGAGAGGCGGACACTTTGCTATCCATGTAGACACCCTAGGATTATGTATGTAATCAATGGATAGGTTTGCTTAAAAGCAAACGGGTGTTACAGACTAATACACACACAAACAAAGCCACTCTGACATCTTCTAAAAACAAACAGACACCTCACACGTCTCGACTGTCGACCCAACCGAGCAACGTTTCCTTGCTGCTGGGAGAAAGGGCGCTGGTGACTGGTACAATACATGTACATACGCTACCGGGGTCTAAGCGATGACAGGCAGGGCAGCCGATCGAGACTACAAAGTCTACCCCAAAGCCAAATCAAAGTCCTTCAAAAGAAGGCATCGTTAACACCCCATACAAATGGGAAAAAAGCACGTTAAGAGAAGAAGAAGAAGAATTATATATATATATATGTATATATATATATATATATATATATATATATATATATATATATATATATATATATATATATATATATATATAGTGTATGTGTGTGAATGTGTGCATTAAAAATAATAAAATTTTTCTGAAGCAAAATAAAAAAATCTTCATCTACGCAACTATAAAGCCCTCAGTATATGCTATTTCTCACGTTCTGTAGATCCGTTGGCTCCTGAACCGTTGGTATACAAATAAGCAAATATTTATTAACGTTTTGAGTTCTTTTTTTATATATATCCGTTGTTATGTCCCTTCTACCTAAGCAGAAAGTCGTGTACTTTTTTTTTTTTTTTTTTTTTCAAATCGGGGATCTGTTTGAGAGCAGTTTCAGCATCATCGGTGTGACGTAAAATCGTACGACGAAATTTGTTTGTAAACACAATTTGTTCGAGAAATACCACGGATTATTATTGTCAAAAGCAGTAAAATGGAGAGAATTAAGAGCGTATAAAATTTTTGCACGAGAATTACTGCAGGGTATTACTGGCGCTACATATAATTCTCCACTGGTTTATGAATTTTTACAGAATGCTCATGCTTTTGTTATTTTTTTCCCACAGTTTATCATACTGAGGATTAGTTCCCTTCGCTAGAATTAGCGTAAAGTTGAAGGAAAGAATTAAAGCATGAGAGAAAATGGAACCTCGTAGAGGACTCTGAAGCATAACGACAGACCGATATAAAAAAAATAGATTAAACCGAATAGTCTAGAATCGTCGATCTTCACAGTTGTAGTGGCCTTGAAGAGAATGTCTCCATTATTTTAGAAGAAAAGTGGTATGAATAAGAAAAAAATTTTATTCTTGTTTATTACGCGTACTCATAATTTCCCGTCTATTCAAGTACTGGCTGCCAAGTTCTTCTGATGCATAATGAATGATAATACACTTTTATCTTTCAACGGGTTATGATACAAAGGTTGTCCGCTTAAAAGACAAAGTGGGTTCCTTAGAAATCATCCCTGCTTCATTGCAAATTCCCGTCTTCGATTTTGATGTGCGAGTCACGTTTATTTCCGAATGTTTTCCCTTTTGTACCCTTCACAAAAGTGCTTGGTGGACGGCATTTCCCGCTGTTTGTTTTTCGTTTCTTTTCCCGAGAGGGGGAATAATTCCGAATGAAAAATGGTTTTACAGAGAAATGAAAAGTTGACAGAAACCAGAAGTCAACTTGCAAGGGGAGACAGCGAAAGAGAGACGAGGAAGGGACATGGATCCGCTAAATAAATAGAACGAAAAAAGCGTGATAAAGACGCACGAGGGAGCGAAGGATACGATTTGCAATCTAAATGTGTATTGAAAGTAAATATGTAAAAGTCAACCAAATTAAATTTTGAGAAACGTCAAATCATATTCTTAGATACAAGAATATGATTTTATTGATGCCTGCATGATATTTATTTCACAGATATTAAAGTTTTTGTTCTTTAAACGAAGAGTATGAGAGAGAGAGAGAGAGAGAGAGAGAGAGAGAGAGAGAGATGTCTTAATTTTACTCTATAGGAAAACAAGTGAACGACACACCTCAAAAGGGAATAAAATGATTTTATACTGTGACTAACTTTTTTTTTTTTGTACCGAGCGAGGGATCTTTATATAAATGGAGTCATTTTGCTATTTATTTTTTCCTGAAAGCGAAGGGGGAAATATCTATTATTAAAAGAATGTAATAGTTGATGTGCATCTCAGCAATGGGAAGCGAAAAGATATTATCAAATAACGGGTGAATATTGTGCTTTGAGAGTGAAAAAGAAGAGATTTTGTAGAGACAAAGGAAAAAATCACCCAGCATGAAGACATGATAAAGAGACATTTGTGCGAATTTCCATGCATGATAGAAGAATCGAAGTCTTCAACGGAACATCTCGAAAATTCTATTGCAAGGGGAAAAATCACTGTACTTTCTTATCGGCAAGTTTATTGCAAGTCTTATTCTGCCCTAAAATGCATTACTGCAGTATCTGCAAAAATTCTGCAAAAATTATATATATATATATATATATATATATATATATATATATATATATATATATATATATATATATATATATATATATATATATATATATATATATATATATATATATATATATATATATATATATATATATATATTTACAAAACTGAGAAAAATGGTAGATACTGCAGTTTTTCCCCTGCTTTCCTCTTGATTTTGCAGGTACTGCCAATGGAACCCCATAATAAAGCATTGAAGAATCATTCTGAAACTGCAGGAACTTGTGTATTAGTGTTTTACGAGCCCAGTAGGTGGCATATCTCAATTTCGAAAATTTTGCAGATACTGCAGTTTTCCCATTTCAGGGCAATATTTATCTCTGATGAAATAATTTCAGGTATATAAAATAATGAATACGAGCCTTAAATCGGAAGGGAAAACATCAAGTTATCGCATGGCTTTTCTAAATTAACAAGGGTTTACCAATTTGTTTATCCCCTTTCTGAGAAGATCTGAAAAGGTAGAATGATGTACTCTATTTATGTTCATATATAATTTTTCTGCTCTTAATACATTTTGTAATAAAAGCAAGCACAGGGTATTTGAATTTCTTGTATTTATTCCAAATTACATACATAACGTCATCAGTTTATTCATGGCTACGTGAACGTAATGCTTTTGAAATTACTTTTACTGTTGTGGTCAGTATAATGCAGCGTTTGGGATTAAAATTTGTATTAGAGATTAGCAGGGAAAGTACAGAAAAAATGGCTAGTTTGTTGCTGACCAGATTTCTCTTTAATTGATAAAAGTTGCTTTGATGGTATTAATAATTTATTGAGGTGTGGTTAATTAACTAATCCTTAATTTTAAAAATACTAAGAAAATATATAACTTTATACTCGGGTATGTTTCTAACTGTACACACACACATATGTGTGTGAGTATATCTATCTATCTATCTATCTATCTATCTATCTATCTATCTATATATATATATATATATATATATATATATATATATATATATTGTTACGTGTGAGGGTCTTGGTTGATCATGTATTATTCAATTTACGTAGTTTTCACGGCCCTGCAAACCAAGATTACACGTAACCTGCCACTTGAAGCCAAAAGTTAACCTCAAAGACAGTCGTTAATTAGCCAAAAGCTCGCCAGTTAAGGGTAATTAACCTTAACAAAAATATTTGAGATGAATTTGATTTTAAACGCAACGGTTCTTCCAAACATTCGGACGCGAGGCATACAAAGCATCGAGATTTAACCTGATTTTGCTTACCTAAATCCTAGGTATTTTACTGGAATAACGGGGTTGAAGCTAACAATATAATAATGAGGCTTAATCTAAACTTCGTAAACACATATACAGTAAGTGGGGGATGAAGGAGGAAACAAAGAAATGTGAAATACAGAAAAGATAAAAGAATGGGCGAAGTTTTGAACAAAAAGCGACTTTACCTTAGGGACGAACGTTGTGCGCACCAACACCGCCGGAGGTGTCTTCGCAGTCTTCTTCACTTCACTAATAGGATAATAGACAAAGAAAAGGAGAAGAGGCCCCGTCGGACATGTGGTCTCTCCGAATGCTCCAGTCTCTCTCCCGTTCCCTGACCAGCCTGGGTCAAAACAGGCCTACAGTCATGCCTTAGGCATCTACGCTCTGTTAAAAACATTCGCCACGAGAGACAGGTAAAAAGGAAAAAAGGACCTTAGGACCACCTATTTTTAAGGCTGATATGGGAAATTTTCCTATAGGGTGGAAGGCCTAACTTACCTATCCCGTTCTCCAACGGACGTTAGGTTTGAACTGAAGACGCTTCTAGCGTGGGACAAAGCAATTTCCCTGTCTTGATCAGGCTGATACTACTCTCCCTAAATGTTCGAGGGCGAACAGCGTAAATATTTATAAAAGCTCCCCCCTTTAAGAGGGCCTTCACTCCCTTTTCGGGCGTGAAGGTCTATACTAAGCAAGGTGTTCGCCTCTCGTAGGTTACTCTCCTTCCCCTGAGCAGATTAGTCCTGGTTAGCCTACCTAGCTACAGAACTACCTAACCCTAGATAGGATAGGAGCTATAATCACTACTTAACCTAATTCTAATAGTACTAGAAGGTGCTCACGGTTATTATAGGCTACCTCCTACAATCATGATGTGTTTTAGACCTAGCCTAGTGGTACATTTTATGATATTCCCTAGCCTAACCTATCCTAACCCGACCGTAGCACCAACATAAGAGTTAATGTTCTAACTAAATCACAACTTGGTTTATGTTTAATACAATTAATAATTACTAGTTAATTCATGAGGTTGCCTCCTCATATGATAAATGGGTGCCTCACTGAGGTCTTAGGCCATGCGTGTCACGAGCATCGTGGCTCGTTTCACAATAGTTAAGATTACTGAAATTAGTTATGCTACTTACATGATTACTGCGGCTCGGTGGTAAGTAGAAGGAACAAGGTTACTAAATTGATGTACCGTACTTTAAGGTGGCCTAGGCTATGCACAATGAAAGGAAGAGATCACACTGGCTACCTTCTCTGGGCAAGGGGCCAGGATCACTCTTAGATGTTAGGGCACTGTGCCGAGAGGGCACTAGTGCCAGGAGGAGCATATAGCTCGGCAACTACTGGGCTCTCTTCCGCCCCTTCTTCTTCTTCTTCGGGTTCCTCCAAGGCCTATCAGTAGCTAGCCTAGCAGGTGATGAAAGCACCGACTCCGGGGACAGGCCAGAAGGGCTAGCGGGCGAAGTCATGGGCAACTGCAAAAGCTGCGGGAGGACTCCTACTCCAGCTGCTGCGACAACCGGAGCGAGAGCGATCTCGACTTCTGCGTCCGAGGATGCCAGTTCCTGGTCTTCCAAGGGAGGGGTACCATTTCGATCCTCCAGGGTTCATCCTGGAGTCAAATTTTGCAAAGAAGAATTTTGCAAAGAAGAAGTTTCGGGTGCTGGAGGCTCTCCAGTCGCGATGATCAACGGCATGGGGAATCCTAAATCTCCCGGAGGGGATTCGCCTCATGATTTAGACCCGGCATGGGGCCCTTTCCATTGGTAGCTCAATGTCCGTGGCGGACGGAGTCTGGCAGTGCTCAGTGCTCGCAAGTGGCACTGGCAGCAGTTGAGGTCAGGCATGCCTGACAAGGGGTCCGGAGTTGCAATACCTCTCGGACGACTTGGGTTTGGCTGCGGCAGAGATTCCTGCCCCAGCAGGAGATCGTAGCCTCTCGGTGAGTTTTGTTCGGGGCGTCCGCTGGGCGTTGCTTGGTTGGGCAGCCCTCCCAATTTGTGGAGTGGTCTGCCGCTTGCACGTCCTGCAGCGGTACTGCTCCTCCTGAATCTCTCTTCGCAGAGGGGAAGACCTCTTGGTGGGCCAGCCCTTCATGATTGGAGAGGGCTAGGCCTGGAATAGTTTGGGTTGTGCCCCTTCCGCGGACCACTTTGGTGGGCGGAAGGTGGAGGTTTGTCATGGTTGAGAGTTTTAGATGGGGCCTCTGTGGAGGAGGTAACGTGGCTGCGAAGTGGCGTTGGTAACGGGCTTCCGCAGAGAAGATCCCGACCCAACAAGAAGACCACTCCGGGCCGAATTCCACCTACCACGCCAAGGCGGTGGGGTATCGTGCCCCAAGGTGTCATAACCTGGAGTTGGACAGTAGGAACGGTAATGGTGTGGCCCTCTATCCACTTCATTTCCCACCGGGTTTCTTCTTCGTCAACCATAGCACCGGCTGGCACTTGGGCCCCAGTGATCAGGCTAATGTCTGCCGCAGTGTCTACTGTGACCGGAAGGGTCACTGGCAGGCTAGTGCTCTGAAGAGGGGCCACCGAGATGAACTGGGTTTCCAGTCTCTCGGGGTAAAGGATCTGGTGCGGACCAGCAGCAGAAAATGAAGTGCAGATTAGGTTGACAAATTTGGTGGTGGGGACATGATGTGGACAGGCCGGAGATCCAGCATTGTAGTGGCTAGCAGCCCCACAGGATTTGCACGGGCCTTTTGGATGGGCTCGGTGGCCTGCAGTAACTGTTGGAGGAGAGGGCTGAGCGGATGAATCGGGAGCGGAGTTCTGGCTGGTAGGTTAGGCTGCTTATTAGTGCCGAGTTTGTATCGGCACTCAGCTTCAGCGTGGCCCCCTTCTTGCAATAGTTGCACAGGGTCTTGCTAGGCAGTCCATTCTTGGGCGAGTGGAGTTCGAGAGGTAGGCCGGAGGGATGATTCGCTTCTGAGAGGTGCTATGCGACTGATTGAAAGTTTCCCATGAATCAGCCATGCGACAAGCTTCCATAAGTGTGGAGGGCTGTTTATCGTTAAGATATACTGCAAGGGGCCCTGGCACACATTGGAAAAGGTCTTCTAGCATGGTCCGATTGAAAAGATCCTCAAACGTCGTGCAGGCCAAGGAGTCGAACCAGTGCGCACGGACTGGGTTTTGTGACATGCCCATTCCGTCCAAGACCAGCCGACTTCCTTGGCAAGACCTCGGAACCGTTGTCTCCATTTTTCTGGGGTTATTTCGTAGGCCTTTGTAATGACTCTACGAACTTCCGCCATGTTGCCTCTCTGGCTCTTTTCCAGTGAGCGAGCGCGCTGCCTTGGCTTTTCCCTCCATATGCTTGGCTAGTATTAAGGCTCTCTCCGTCTCCGTGGTGCTGTAGTTATCGAAAAGAGCCTCGATCTCCTCCAGCCATGCTTCTGGCTCGTCCTCAGTCCACTTGGGGACTAGGGAATTGATGCTCGAAATTGGAGCGTTTGATGCAGCAGGTGTAGGACTGGAGGCTTGATGGCTAGCCATAGCTTTGGCATTCTCCATTTTCGCTCTCTCAAGCTCGAGCTCCTTCTCCTTTAGGGCTAACTCAGTTTCCTTGCAGGCTAACTCATGCTGTCTCCTTCTTTCTTCTCTTTCCTCTTCATATTGCCTTTGCTCGGCGTCATACATCCTTCGTTCTTCTTCATACTTCCTCTGCTCGAGTCTTTCTTCCTTCTCCCGCATGGCCAAGTCGTCCACTTGCTCCTTAACCCAGGTGGTAAGTTCCGAGCCGGTGAGACCTGCCGCCGTCCCCAGCCCCAGGAAGGTTTTATAATGCTCTGCTGCCATGGTTCTGGTGGGGAAGGGCGTCTAACCGGGTCGACTGGGCGTACTTGGGCAGCGAGGAAGTGTCTCTTCAATGACGTGGCACCCTTTCAAAAGGTGGCACTGTAGTTTGGGTGTGCCGTGTACAGGTCACACTGGTGGCACTCAGTATCCCTAGGCACTGGTGCAGGTTAGGTCCCAGAAGAACCTTCTCTTCTGTGTTCCCTTTTGTTTTCTTTTTAGTGGCACTTATGGTGCCAATGTGTTCCTAGGGACCCTCTACTGGAGTCCAACTAGGCTATATGGGAGGAAAGGCACTCTACACACCCTGCAGAGTGCAACAATCGAATGAGAGAGAAAGGGAAGGAGAAAAAAGAGAGAGAGAGAGAGATAGAGAAGTAAGCTATTCAATGATGACAGTGCTGCAAATTATTGGCACTGTGGAATAAAGTGAATTTGGGTTTTTTTTTTCTTTAAAGATCCTCGTGAGTGGCTGGTCCCAGTCCTGGCCCCAGTGCTGGCCCCTTTTTTTTTCAGAGGGTGAAAACTACTGTTTGCTTCTGGTCTGGATAGCAGGCCTCACTCGTGACCGACAGTTTATCACTGTATCGTAATTACTCTTAACTTGTCCTCATCTATTGTGGGACAGAGGTGTTTCTTTTATTTGGCTTATTGTATTCGAATTAATTAGCCTAGTGTCGGCCGTTCTTTCTTTGAAGAGGGTCACGTACACTTAGGTTAGGAATGCTTACTTGAATGACGAGAGAGAGAGAGAGAGAGAGAGAGAGAGAGAGAGAGAGAGAGAGAGAGAGAGAGAGAGAGATTTTCAATCAGCGAATTTCTTGCTGCTTGAGAACATGTAAACAAGATTTTATACATGCACAATGGCATGGATCTTAATAAAATGATATAGATGCGTCGTCTTGACTTCCTTAGGGATGGCTTTATTATCTTAATTTTCCTGGGAGCCGACGTCACAAAAGTTTATCGTAAAATTTTAAATTCTCTTTATATGATTTTTATAGCAGGTATTCGTATAGGAACTTGTGGTATTACTCCTAACTAAGGCCTATCTTTCCCTGCCTAAATTATCTTTTGGTTTTTTCCTAGCTAAGATATTAGGAGGTGGGTTCGCTACGAAAGGAAAAAAAAAAAGAGGATGACCCAAGAGTGGCTCGGGCAGAGTCTGGTCACGACAGCGGATGACAATAACAAGGTCTTAAGATGGCGGAAAAGGTCCCGTTAGGCCTAAATTTCAAAAACAACCTCTGGCGGCGAAGGAACACCAAAATGGCCGTTCTCTCACAAACAGTTCGAACAATTTCAAAACAATCGCGCGAACACGGCGGAGGAATCCAAGATGGCGGGTATTTTCTTTTTCAAACAAATTCAAAAACAACGCAACAAATGCAGGTATCCAGATTTTACTTTAAATATACCAATCATGCATAGTGTTTTACGTTACGGATGGAAAACTAAATTACTAAACAACTTTGTCTTTTGTTATCGTATTCTCACCCGGACATTAAACAAAAGAATGAAAAGAGAAATGCTAGTCTGCCTGTGTAAATTTACGTTGTTGAACGGTACCTTTATTGTAAAATTACTATTTCAGTTCGTTTGCTACTTCACTGACACGGTTTTGAATGATTCCCGCTATATGCAAACAATAACGATCGGAATTGCCGACGCGATTTCTACATTACTTTGTGGATATGAACTGGGCTCCGCGATTCGGCCTTTGAATTCGTTACTTGAACGACTTGATTCACGATCCGAACACGGTACTGTCCTTGTCTTAGACGTTATAAATTGTGATTCGCTCTGCTCTCGAGTCGCACACTTCTTACCTACAGCTAATTCTCACTACCCTTGTTATTATAACTATTCTCTTTACTGCTTATTATTATGCCTCGTTCCTGGTTTGGAAGAATGAAATGGAGTTCGATATCTGACTTTTTATTTTTTTTTTTTTTTTTGGAATTAATGTAATTTAATTTCCTTTTCTCCAGATTCTTTCTCTAAAATGTACTTTAGATTCTACGCAAGGTCGCCAATGTTACGTGTGAGGGTCTTGGTTGATCATGTATTATTCAATTTACGTAGTTTTCACGGCCCTGCAAACCAAGATTACACGTAACCTGCCACTTGAAGCCAAAAGTTAACCTCAAAGACAGTCGTTAATTAGCCAAAGGTCGCCAGTTAAGGGTAATTAACCTTAACAAAAAATATTTGAGATGAATTTGATTTTAAACGCAACGGTTCTTCCAAACATTCGGACGCGAGGCATACAAAAGCATCGAGATTTAACCTGATTTTGCTTACCCTAAATCCTAGGTATTTTACTGGAATAACGGGGTTGAAGCTAACAATATAATAATGAGGCTTAATCTAGACTTCGTAAACACATATACAGTAAGTGGGGGATGAAGGAGGAAACAAAGAAATGCGAAATACAGAAAAAGATAAAAGAATGGGCGAAGTTTTGAACAAAAAGCGACTTTACCTTAGGACGAGCGTTAGTGCGCACGCAACACCGACCCAGGAGGGTGTCTTTGCAATTGTTTCTTCACTTCACTAATAGGATAATAGACAAAGAAAAGGAGAAGAGGCCCCGTCGGACATGTGGTCTCTCCGAATGCTCCAGTCTCTCTCCCGTTCCCTGACCGGCCTGGGTCAAAACAGGCCTACAGTCATGCCTTTAGGCGTCCGACGCTCTGTTAAAAACATTCGCCGAATGCATAGAGACAGGTAAAAGGCCACCAAAAAAGGACCTTAGGACCAACTATTTTTAAGGCTGATATGGGAAATTTTCATATAGGGTGGAAGGCCTAACTTACCTATCCCGTTCTCCAACGGACGTTAGGTTTGAACTGAAGACGCTTCTAGCGTGGGACAAAGCAGTTTCTCTGTCTTGATCAGGCTGATACTACTATCCCTAAATGTTCGAGGGCGAACAGCGTAAATATTTATAAAAATATATATATATATATATATATATATATATATATATATATATATATATATATATATATATGTAACTCAATTTAAAGAAAATATCTGGGCTTTGCCTAAATTGACTGCAGTCCTGGGAAACGATGATTATTCGTCAAGTTGGCTGGAGAAGTCAAGTTGTATGGTAGACATGACAGCCCAATAAATAATAATGTGTTTTTTCTTGTTCCATATTAAAACGTTACATTTTAATCTATAAAGTATATTTCTCTCACATACCTGGGGTTGGATAATCTTTTCCATAGATATTTCTGATTTATAAATTTCGTAAAAAAAATATATATATATTTCATTAAGAAATACATATCACCGCGTGATAGCAAAATCCCATCTCTCACTCTTCTCGGATGTGTTTCAATATCCATGCAAATTTGAGCGGAAATAAGAAAAAAAAAATAAAGCTGAAACTGCAGGTAGCTCAAGATCGGTCGTTTCAGTAACTGTTAAGGACAAAATCATACAATGTAAGATGCGAAGCCTTCAGATTATCTTTCTCGTTCTTTCTTTTTACCCATACACACACACACATTCACTTGCACTTTTGTCAAAATTTATTAAAATATAGATAGTTATATAATTATATATGTATACAATTATATCTCTATACACACACATACAAACATATATATATATATATATATATATATATATATATATATATATATATATATATATATATATATATATATATATATATATATGTATATATATAGATGTAATTATAGAAACTATACACACATACATATATATAATGTGTGTGTGTATGGGTAAAAAGAAAGAAAGAAAGATAATCTGAAGGCTTCTGCATCTTACATTGTATGATTTTGTCTTCAACAGTTACTGAAACGACCGATCTTGAGCTACCTGCAGTTTCAGCTTTATTTTATTATTTTTTTTTTCTCAAATTTGCATGGATATTGAAACATATCCGAGAAGAGTGAGAGATGGGATTTTGGTATCACGCAGTGATATGTATTATTTAATGAAATATTACGAAATTTCGGCGGCAGAAAATCTAGGCGGTGGAAAAGATTATCCAACCCGAGGTATGTGAGGAGAATATACTTTATAGATTAAAATGTAACGCTTTAATATGGAACAAGAAAAAACACATTATTATTTATTGGGCTGTCATGTCTGCCATACAACTTAACTTCTCCAGCCAACTTGACAAATAATCATGGTTCCCCAGGACTGCAGTCAAATTAGGCTAAGCCCAGATATTTTCTTTAAATTGAGTTATCACGCAGTTTCTTTCCTCTTTCCCGTATTTTAGAAAGACGTCCCAGGCCTCGTTAAATCGCTATATTAAAAAGGTAAATGTGACACTACCTGCAACTCCATCAAAACGAAGGTTGACCCCGAACAGTGACAAATTGTAAACAAACAGACCGGCCGTTCAAGTGCTCTCCGAGCTAACGATGTTTGCGGTGTGCTCCATCACGCCAGCTTATTGCGTTGCGAATTGTTACTGTAAATCAGCTAGGAGCTTTTCCCAATACCGTAAGTAAGTAAGTGGGTGGATGAAAAGGATAATGAAGTGTTTCGTGACACAAGTTTAAAAGCGTTTAATTCGCGTAGATATAATGAAATTCCCTTCCTTCGACTCCAGTATTGAATCAGTGTTTTTCCCCGTGGATATAATGAAATTCCCTTCCTTCGACTCCAGTATTGAATCAGTGGTTTCTCCCGTAGATATCATGAAATTCCCTTTCTTCGACTCCAGTATTGAATCAGTGTTTTTGCCGGTAGATATCATGAAATTCCCTTCCTTCGGCTCCAGTAGTGAATCAGTGTTTTTTCCCGTAGTTATCATGAAATTCCCTTCCTTCGGCTCCAGTAGTGAATCAGTGTTTTTTTCCGGTAGACATCATGAAATTCCCTTTCTTCGACTCCAGTATTGAATCAGTGTTTTTGCCCGTAGATATCATGAAATTCCCTTCCTTCGACTCCAGTAGTGAATCAGTGTTTTTTCCCGTAGTTATCATGAAATTCCCTTCCTTCGGCTCCAGTAGTGAATCAGTGTTTTTTTCCGGTAGATATCATGAAATTCCCTTTCTTCGACTCCAGTATTGAATCAGTGTTTTCGCCCGTAGATATCATGAAATTCCCTTCCTTCGACTCCAGTAGTGAATCAGTGTTTTTTCCCGTAGTTATCATGAAATTCCCTTCCTTCGGCTCCAGTAGTGAATCAGTGTTTTTTTCCGGTAGATATCATGAAATTCCCTTCCTTCGACTCCAGTAGTGAATCAGTGTTTTTTTCCGGTAGATATCATGAAATTCCCTTCCTTCGGCTCCAGTATTGAAGCAGTGTTTTTTCCCGTAGATATCATGAAATTTCCTTCCTTCGGCTCCAGTAGTGAATCAGTGTTTTTTCCCAGTATTGAATCAGTATTTTTTCCATATCATGAAATTCCTTCCTTCGGCTCCAGTAGTGAATCAGTGTTTTTTCCCGAAAATATAATGTAATTCTCTTTCTTCGCCTCCAATATTGAATCAGTGTTTTTTCCCGTAGATATCATGAAATTCCCTTTCTTCGACTCCAGTATTGAATCAGTGTTTTTTCCCGTAGATATCATGAAATTCCCTTTCTTCGACTCCAGTATTGAATCAGTGTTTTTTCCCATAGATATCATGAAATTCCCTTCCTTCGACTCCAGGATTAAATCAGTGTTTTTTCCCGTAGATATCATGAAATTCCCTTCCTTCGACTACAGTATTGAATCAGTGTTTTTTCCCTAGATATAATGAGATTCCCTTCCTTCGACTCCAGTATTGAATCAGTGTTTTTTTCCCGTAGATATAATGAAATTCCGGTCCTTTGTTTCCAGCATTGAATCAGTGTTTTTTCCCCTTAGATATCATGAAATTCCCTTCCTTCGACTCCAGGATTGAATCAGTGTTTTTTCCCTAGATATAGTGAGATTCCCTTCCTACGACTCCAGTATTGAATCAGTGTTTTTTCCCGTAGATATCATGAAATTCCCTTCCTTCGACTCCAGTATTGAATCAGTGTTTTTCCCCTTAGATATCATGATATTCCCTTCCTTCGACTCCAGTATTGAATCAGTGTTTTTTCCCTAGATATAATGAGATTTCATTCCTTCGTCTGCAGTATTGAATCAGTGTTTTTTCCCGTAGATATCATGAAATTCCCTTCCTTCGACTCCAGTATTGAAGCATTGTTTTTTTCCTTAGATATCATGACATTCCCTTCCTTCAATTCCAGTACTGAATCAGTGTTTTTTCTCGTAGATATCATGAAATTCCCTTCCTTTGACTCCAGTATTGAATCAGTGTTTTTTCCCATAGATATAATGAGATTCCCTTCCTTTGTCTCCAGTATTGAATCAGTGTTTTTTCCCGTAGATATAATGAAATTCCCTTCCTTTGTCCCCAGTAGTGAATCAGTGTTTTTCCCGTAGATATCATGAAATTCCCTTCCTTCGACTCCAGTATTGAATCAGTGTTTTTTCCCATAGATATAATGAGATTCCCTTCCTTCGACTCCAGTATTGAATCAGTTTTTTTTCCCATAGATATAATGAAATTCCCTTCCTTCAATTCCAGTACAGAATCAGTGTTTTTTTTCCGTAGATATAATGAAATTCCCTTCCTTCGACTCCAGTATTTAATCATTGTTTTTCCCGTAGATATAAAGAAATTCCCTTCCTTCGACTCCAGTATTGCGTCGGCGTTTTTTCCCGTAGGTATAATGAAATTCCAATCCTTCGACCCCAGCATCTTTTGTTTCTTTATCCTCTTTACATCGTTCGCTTTTCTCATCTTCCTAAAGGGATTAATGCACCAAAGGGTAACAGATATTGTAGGTCAGGTGACACCATCAAAGCAAATATTTATTACGGATGTTAATGACAGCAAAACCACTACATGTGAATGAAAAAATTCTTCCCAGGTACCTTACTGAATGTAGTGTAACTACATATTAATTCAGAAAAGGCTCGGGAACGATCCTTTGCTTATATGCATCTTATTTGGGTTATGTTTCTTGCGTAAATACTCGCACATTTATGTCGTGTGTGTGTGTGTGTGTGTGTGTAACATCACATACTTATTACTGATTGTATATATATATATATATATATATATATATATATATATATATATATATATATATATATATATATATATATATATATATATTAAATAGTAAAATCGTCCAATTTTCCTTTGTAGTATAATTTTCAATCAATTTATACCTTGAAAAATATCAGAAATGAATTATGAAGAAAAAAATTTTATGCATGAAAACGGCCCAAACGAACCAGATCTTCCAAATGAGCGTGGGCGCTTCTCTCTGAGGCACCTCTCTAATATCTCGTCCTTTTATTCCTTTTACTGTACCTCCTTTCTTATTCTCTTTCTTCCATCTTACTTTCCACCCTCTCCTAACAAGTGATTCAGAACGCAACTGCGAGGCTTTCCTCCTGTTACACCTCTCAAACTTTTTACTGTCAATTTCCTTTTCAGTGCTGAATGACCTCATAGGTCCCAGTGCTTGGCCTTTGGCAAAAATTCTATATCCAGTTCAATTCTCTGATGTCTGCCTAAACCCACGTACAAATTCCCCCATAAATCTCCTCTCAAAATTCGAAGGCTTCTAGAACCAGCTGTCGCATGCTCATCTCGATCGCCAGCTGTTCTCGGAGATGCGTTTATATAAGAGTTATGGGAGTCATCGCGTCAGAGAATATTGCAGACGCTGTTTAGATGGAACCTGAAGTGTTCGTCCAGAAAAAGGACCGAGACGAACTGCATGAATTATTGAGGGTTAGAGGAACTGCAGTTTCCTTTCTTCTCCCGAAATAGGGCTGCGATTCGGGTGGTGGACTGATTCTTGTTTTTGAGTTGAAGCAGCACATTTTAGGGAAATGCATTAATTATGCACCCAGTGATAATGAAGTTAAGTCTTCTGAAAAGAAAATTATTGTGCCGGCTTTGTTTGTCCGTCCGCACTTTTTCTGTCAGTCTTCAGATCTTAAAAACTACTGAGGCTAGAGGGCTGAAAATTAGTATGTTGATCATCCACCCTCCAATCATCAAACATAACAAATTGCAGCCCGCTAGCCTCAGTAGTTTTTATTTTATTTAAGGTTAAAGTTGACCATAATTGTGCGTCTGGCAACGCTATAGGACAGGCCACCATCGGGCCGTGGTTAAAGTTTCATTTGCTGTGGCTCATACAGCATTATGCCGAGACCACCGAAAGATAGATCTATTTTCGGTGGCCTTGATCTCACGATTTACAGAAAACTCGATTGCGCCGTAGAAATTACTGCGCATTTTTTAGTTGTTTTTGAAAGCGATGAATGATGAATTTTGCTTGATAAGACAAAAGGGGGCTGTTATTTATGGCTGACAGACAACGCAAAATAAGTATATTAAAGGAAAAACGTTCAAGTAGTGTCGGTGAATTTAAAGTTCTGTACGCTTTTGGTGAATTTCTGCAAACTTCAGATTCACGTAAGGGAGAAATGCTGAATGAGTGTGTAATGTGGCCTTCCAATTTTACGTCTTGGATCGAGCTATCAGTTAAAAAAACCTCGTGATTATAAACTGATTTACGACTGGGACATCAAATGGTAAAGCATTAGCAAGTCCCAAAGTTGGCATTAAAAAAAAACTCAGCTTGGGAATTTTCAAGCTTTAGCACCAGAGGCCTGGGAGTTAAACTTCAGGACGTTTTCTAACCTTCTGAAAGACTAGTGCTTCTTGGAATCTAGTGGTTACAAAGCCTTGCATCTGGTACATTACTCAACCTTAAAATGTTTGTTAACTGCCATATTTTGTGAATTGTGTGACTTGGTTTCGTGAACATCAGATGTCAGAAGTCATGGGATGTTGCTTTACTTTCATCCACTGCTTTCATCTTTTCTTGCATGCAAGATTAATGAGAGAAAGAGAGAGAAGCTTTTCGATTTAGGAGGTAAATTAGAAAAAAGCATTAAAAGAGAGAGGGAGGAAGGGACACATAGAAAAGCTTTTTTCAAACACAGAAAGTGAACTGAGAGAGAGAGAGAGAGAGAGAGAGAGAGAGAGAGAGAGAGAGAGAGAGAGAGAGAGAGAGAGAGAGAGAGAAGGTTGTCGATTGAGGAGGTAAATTGGAAAAAAGCATTAAAAGAGAGAGGGAGGGAGGGAGGGACACATAGAAAAGCTTTTTTCAAACACAGAAAGTGAACAGAGAGAGAGAGAGAAAGTAAAGGTGTACGAATTTCAATTGTCTTATAAAAATGATTTAGTAATTTAGGTGAGTGCTACAAAATGAACGAAGATAGTATGGTTATGGTGGTGATGGAGATGATAATCATAACTACTTTTATACTCGTATTTTTTCCTTCATCTTTTCGTGAAAATATTCAACAAGGATTTTTTTTTTCATTCGTTTAACATACGGACAGTATTCAGAAAAAACATGTCAGTAGCGTAACGCCGCTGCCTGCTCGCAGGATTCAAATTCAGAATCCTGTCAACGGTTGTGGGATTCGAAGAGCCTCAGAAATAGATTAGAGGGCTTTAAAACATATCAAAAAATTTAAACACTTGCACCGGGCTTTCCGCTCTCTCTCTCTCTCTCTCTCTCTCTCTCTCTCTCTCTCTCTCTCTCTCTCTCTCTCTCTCTCTCTCTCTTCTAATTCGTTGGGCGTTTGAATTGATATTGGGCATAGAAATAATAGTTCCATTTCCTGTTACTGAAAGTTGAATAAACATTATATTTTTACTTCCGAAAATATTTCTGGAAACGCTGTCGAATTCGAGACCGGAAATTTTAATACTTTGATGGATAGTTTTGTTTGCAAACTTTAAATTGTTTACTTTTATTTTATCGCAATCAATGATCAGTGCAAAGCTTGTAGTGGCTTTTGAGTTTGTATGTTTATTTATACATATTGCATGTAAAAATCCTGATAGCCTATACATGTTGTTGGAAAAAAATGAAGTATGACTGATAGAATATTTTAGAAACAACTTCTGTAAAAATTGTAACCTTGTAATGATAGTTTCAAAAACAGATCTTGGTTCCAACTAGTGGTCTGGTATCTCGCCCCACCCCCCTTTTCTCTCTCTCTCTCTCTCTCTCTCTCTCTCTCTCTCTCTCTCTCTCTCTCTCTCGGCATGGCACGTCGCCTTTGCCATTAACTCCAAATACTAGCGAACATAAATGTTTGGAGTTTTATGGTTCGTACAGCGTAGCCTTTTGGATTTAGCGGCGTTATTTTACGAGCTCGTAAATCTAGGACGTGTCGTAAATGCGTTTTCATACTCGCCCTTATTAATTCTTACTGATGTGTGACTTCGGGAGTCTGGATTTGGTTTCTCGTCGATGTTATTTCAATGACCAAACTGTGTCTTTCATTCTGGGGAATTTGATAATATCGCCACTTCGAGTAGTAGAATCTAATTAGCAAAGTTTGTGAATTGTATTTTGTTCCTCGAGTATGTATTTGTATTGCATTCTGTACGGTTCAACGGTGGGCTTCCGACATCGCGAAAGAGATACTTTCGAAATATTTGAAGGTACTAAGATCATTTCATTTCTGACTGACTACTAAGGGATTCAGAGCCAATGAAACACGGTCTTTCGGCAATACCTTTTTATCAAAGCATCGGATAAAGGTGAAAGTTGGCCAGTTAATATTTTATAACTTTACCTAATTTTTGCAAGTATTATTTAGTACCAAATTCAATAGTTCTGGTACTTATCAGAGTTAAAGTGTGTTTCCTATGCCAAAGCCATCAAAATCGCAGGCAAGGGTTTTGAACACAATAATGACGTTAACCTATGACGTCATGAGGCTCCACCCACAGTGAAGAGAGTTTACATATGGGGAAAACGTCTCTCCACTGTGGCTCTGCCCACTTGCTGATGACATATTCACGAATTAATATTAGCACCCATCCTAGGCTTCAGCGATATCAATGATGGCGAGCATTCTCAATAATTTTATTATTATTATTATTATTATTATTATTATTATTATTATTATTATTATTATTTTGTGGAGGTTTCATCGCAACTTCCACAGTAGTTGTTGGGACTAAGTTTTTAGCTTGGAATTCTTCCATTTTCTTGATATTCTTATTGTTTCTACCTTACAAATAATTCATTGTAGGTAATTTATCCATTTAATGAACCAGTCTATAGTTCATTTGTTAGATCTACATCTATTCAGGGTGGGAATACGAAAAGACAGTCGGTGTTGTTTATTCTCAGGTTTCGACACTATAGTCTTCTGTTTGCAGCAAGTCAGAAGGGGTCACTAGAAGTAGAATTCAGATGAAAATCAATGATACCTCATTTCCCTCAATTGTTAAAGGTGTAAAGGTCAACGCCATTGCTTTATTTCAGTTAATGTAACCCATTGCTATTTTTCTTTGTTTTTTTTTTCTTCTATTTATATCATACAGCACCCTAAATAGCACTCCTATACTCGCTGCAAATAAAAGGTAATGGTAGGATTCATGATTTTGAGGGCAAGCCATTATTTACCTACTTGATATCAGTTAAATGCAACACGGTTTATATTGATATGCATGGAAAGGAAAATATATTGGAATCAGTTTGAATGAGGAACATATTGTTATAATCATTCTTTTAATATGTTTTAGTTATGCAAATAAAACGTCTAACACTATGCATAATTTATTTACAAAATGTCTTCATCGTCGCTCTCGAGGAAGTCATCATTCCCGTCCTCATCGTCGCTAGCGATGTCAATGATGACTGGTTCCCGAATCCATGCTCTCATGGATATTGTCTAACAGCTCTTGCCCACACATATGGGGTGGCCAAGTAACTATTACCCACTATAGAAATAATTACCTGTTCACGCTATAGTAAATCTTGCCACGGGTCTTCTCGCTTGTATACAAAGTGGCAAGCTGTAGCACAAATGCAGTCTTGCAACCACGGGGACATCCTGCTGGCCATTATCGAATTTGTTGAAGCCTAGACTGTAAGCATATCCATTCACCGCCTACCTGGTGGATGGGCGGAGCCTCATGACGTCTTATTAAGTTGACGTAACGAATTGTTTAGGATCCTTGTCTGTGATTTTCTCGGTTCCGGCATCGGCGACTTCATTTCACTCTATAAATATCGAAACTATCGAACTTACATACTAAATAATAATACTTACAAAAATTCGGTAGGGTTATAAATATACACTAGCCAACTTTCACCTTTATCCGATGCTTTGATAAAAAGTTCTTGCCGAAAAACCGTGTTTCATCGGCTCAGAATCCCTTAGTAGATGCAGAATGTGTTATATTGTGTCACAAGAATTGCAGTTTTAGTTTTCTGTCCGCCCTCAGATCTTAAAAACTACTGAGGCTTGAGGGTCTGCAAATTGTTATGTTGATCATCCACCCTCCAATCATCAAACATAGCAAATTGCAGCCCTCTAGCCTCGGTAGTTATTATTTTATTTAAGGTTAAAGTTAGCCATGATCCGTGCGTCTGGCACCGCTATAGGTGCCAACGTCACAGGCCACCGCCAGGCTGTGGGTGAAAGTTTCATGGGCCGCGGCTGAGAGTTTCATGGGCCGTGGCTGAGAGTTTCATACAGCATTATACGCTGTACAGAAAACTCGATTGCGCCAAAGAAACTTGTCGCATATTTGACTTGTTTTTTTAAAAGTTGTTAGTATCAACTTTATTTAACAGAGGAGTTGATAACTTTACAGACGTCAAGTTGACTAGATTTTTATAGTTTTGTTTCATCGATTAAGGTAATAAACACCTCATTCAGTTTCATGTCTTTAGTTATGAAATGTTGGTGATTTAAACAGGTATGTAAATGGAAAGCTCCTGTCATATATATAAGTAAACTAGATTGGTTTTTCCTGGCTTGAATGTCACGGCCTGAAGAAAATTAACAAGAGGTTTAAGTTGCGTTCTCCCAGCCTCAACCATTAAGACATTTTTTATTCATTTATTTTTTGTAAATTAGAATATCACCAGCAGACAATCGATACATCTAAATCAGTATTTCTCAAACTGGGTGCCGTGGCGCCCTGGGGTGCCACAGACAGTGCCTAGGGGTGCCGCAAGATTATCATGAATTTTAACTTGGCTAGATCATTTCAAAGAACATTTGTAAAAAAAAAAAGTTTGCAGAAGTCTTCATATAATTATTATCAGTGTGTCTACTCTAATATATTAACACACGCACACACACACATCTTAAAGGTGATTATCATGTTTTTTTTGCGCTTAAGTTTATCTAATTCTGGTGATGTGCTCTGTGTTTGTACAATATATTTCCGCATGTACGGTGTGCTGATTTTGGTTTGAGTATGGATAATAATTTTATTAATTAAATAAAAAGTTAATTCATGCGGTATGGTGGGATGGTGAAGAAGGGGTGCCACGGTAATTATCACATTAGTTAGGGTGCCATCACTAAAAAATTATTGAGAACCACTGATCTAAATGTTCCATTTTCTCCATAGTCAAAACTTAAAAACTGAAAATCCAGATAGGACAGGGGAAAACTTGAATAAAAACAACACAAATTATCCTCATACATTACTTTTTCTTTTATTTTATTAATAGCTGACATCTTGAAATGCAAACTTGCATATTCTTACGTTTTATGGGATGACGGTGGTGGAAATTTAAGAGTTTTCCATGTTAAAATGACGGAATTTAATAGACATTTCGTCAAAGTTCGAGTCAAAATGGGAAATCGTTTGATACTCTTTTTTTGGTAGCAAAGTATACTCTCGTATGTACTTAGGCAATAGCATATGGTGTGTGCATACTTGTCAGTGTATAGATAATACTCATGAGTATGTTAGTATAAAAATTGGATTACGGATAAACAGAAATATCAAACTGAATAACCAAGAAATTGTTAACAACTTAGTTCTTACGAAGGTGCTGGTTGGAGCTTGAAAAGACAACAAAAATAAAAGAAAAATGAATATGTCGGTGAGGTAAAAAAAACACATTTTTTCTCTTTATTTCAAGAATATATATTTTTCTGAACAACAGATCGTGTAGACGTGGTTTTTTTGGGGGGGATGCCTTTTCGGATCAAAGGCAGAAAATCCTTTTAGTCAGGAGCCCGAAGCCGTTCCTTGTTCACAGAATTCAAATTTAGAATTTGTCAATGGTTCTGGGATCGACGTGACGCCGAAACTGAGCGAAAGGATTTAAAAAAATTTTTCAGAAAGGGTTTAAGTCGCTTAAATCTGGCGTACGGTCTATCATACTCTCTCTCTCTCTCTCTCTCTCTCTCTCTCTCTCTCTCTCTCTCTCTCTCTCTCTCTCTTTACCCGAGGAATCCATTTTACATGTGTGTGTTACTGAAATCGCCCAGTTTTTAATAAACAAAAAAAGTGGGAAGTCATTACCAAAAAATTTCAATGTACAAGCCACTTTCTATCATTGGTAGACGCTTCAACTCAGTTTTGCAACATTTGGATAAGTTAGGCTGGAAGTTCCAAACCATTCATGTTTATATATTATCAGTAAGTTTAAAAATATTCATCAGAAAACGTGAGGAAATGTAAAGACTATGTAGCCTATACAAGTTAATTACACATTAATTTTTAAGAAATATCATGTATTGAATATAGATGCAATCTTCAAGGTTTATAAGGAAACGTTAAGGAATATTTCAAGAAACTAAACTTCTACTATGTCAAATCCGCATGCAGAATGTGTTCCTAAAAGTAACCTGAGCCATCAGAAGCCGTAACCTTGGCCCCTGGCATTAGCGGATAAACCCAAACACGCGCGAATAACCGAGTTTGCAAATTCTACGCATTGATATCTCAGTTGTGGACTTGACTGCATTATTTCACGATCTCCTAAAGCTTTAACCACCGTAAGCGGGGTTTCATATCCTCCTGAATTAACTCCATTTTTGTCGCCATCATTTCGTGAAGGACTGACATTCGCTTCAAGTAAGTTTTTTCGTGTTGTGAAATGATTCGGGAGAAATTTTAGTTATATCTCGAAATATTACGCCAATTCATTGTCGGCTTTAGCTATTTCTTGAAATCGCTCTCAGGCAGTAAAGCGTACATTCGTTTGTATATATACAATTGAGTGTACAATTCAGCAGTGGATATACGTATGTGTTCGCAGGTCAGAAGAAAGATAAAAAAATATAGATATTACAGAAGCAGATAAATGATGAACGCGATGACGGTTGTCGTCATTCATTGTTCTTATTATTTGTAAATTTCCGCAAGAGATGGTTTTTTTTTTTTTTTATTTTACGTTGAGTGTATTTTCATCCCAGTGGGAGAAAATCCCTTCAGTCAGCAGAGCGATGCTGTTCCTTGTTCAGGAAATTCAAATTTAGCGTCTATCAATAGTTCAGGAATAGACGCCCCCCCGGAATAGAGCTTTAATAAATGGGAAAAAGTGCAGTCCCTGAAACCCAGATTTCCGTATTTCCAACTGCCGAGCATCTCTCTCTCTCTCTCTCTCTCTCTCTCTCTCTCTCTCTCTCTCTCACTGGATCCTTTGCGCTTTTAGTTTGAAACGGAAACTTCATACTATGAAATACGGGGAATTTCATGATCACAAGATATCAAATACGAAGTTGACTTTTTTTCGTTATGATATTTTCGAACCTTCAGATGTGTCTGAAAAACTTGCATAAATGAAAAAAGAGTGATCTGAATCTTGGGTACGTATATCTTCTATGGTTTACAAAAGATTCTTTTTTCTTGAAAAACATAAAAACATTAGTTAAAGAATATGAATGCTTATGATCGATTTTTCTTTACTCTTGCCTTTGAAATATTTCTTTTACTGACATGAATGATTTAAATGAGGAAGAAAATGGTGTATCCGTTCAGTTCATTTTTAAAGCTCAAAATACGGCTCAGTAAAAAGCTTTTCATATTTCGGAGCACATCTGTAACCTGTCATATTCATTGACCACCATCTGCTCCAGTCATTATATAAATTGGCTCTGTAGGAATCGCACTGACTAATTTTCTTTCTCCTCACCTTCATGTCTCTTCCAATTCCGTAATTTCTGAATTTTCTTCCTTTCGACCAGGAAATAAAAAAAAAAAAAAATCACCCATTATTTGTTCGCGTGACCCGTCACATTTAACAGACAGTACGGAATATAATTTATCAACGACAGCCGTAGAGATTATTTTGCTTTTCTTGTCTGGGATATGATTTGTGGGAAACTCGCGTTTTTCTGATATCTTGGTTCACGCAGAATAGAAAAAACAAATGACTACGCCGGAATATTTTAAACTATCACTCATTAGTTATATGGCATGAAAGCTCTCCACTTTTCGACATTGTTCAGCTGGCTGAATATTCCATATATAGTATTGATGGGCAGAATTTCAGGTAGTGTGTTTAGTTTTACAGAATACTGAAAAACTGCATGAAGTTGTCTTGTCATCACCGCATTTTCCGGAGATGTAACCGAGTACCGGGACCTTTCCCTGAAAGAAGCGGGACGCCATATCTTAAAAACTAACGACAGAATTTTCTTGAAAACAATCTTATTATGTTCCCCACACCCAAATTCTTTGAGAGGCAATATTTGAACCTTACCTAACCCAACCTAACCTAGGGGCATGGCAAAAAAAAAAAAAAAAAAAAACCGGGGCTCGTGCAATACTAGCATACATCTCAGGAATTTTCTTACCGGTTGCAAGACTATCCAGTCTTGCCAAAGCGTTCGGCTTCCATAATACTTATTTAGTGCAAGCTATTACGTTAAAGTATGTTCTGTTGTCCATAACTTCCACCTACTGGAACAACTCGGTACAAAAAGAAATTGAAGAGAATTGTCGCAATTTGTGACCGTTAATTTGCATTCTTAGAGGCAAAGAAACGAAAATCGGGGAAGAACTCGATAAGGTGAAATCCCATCTAGATTGACCAAACCCACTCTCTCTCTCTCTCTCTCTCTCTCTCTCTCTCATAGCTTCAGTGGTATATGCCACTAAAAAGGGAGGGTTATTTACAGGGTATTTTACACAATTGACGGTTACTTACTGGGTATTTTACACAATAGACGGTTACTTACAGGGTATTTTGCACAATCGACGGTTACTTACAGGGTATTTTACACAATCGACGGTTAATTACAGGGTATTTTACACAATCAGCGGTTACTTCAGGGTATTTTACACAATCGACGGTTACTTACAGGGTATTTTACACAATCGACTGTTATTTCAGGGTATTTTACACATTCCACAGTTACCTACAGGGTATTTTACACAATCGACAGTTACTTACAGGTTATTTTACACAATAGACGGATACTTACAAGGTATTTTACACAATCGACGTTGCTTCAGGGTATTTTACACAATCGATGGTTACTTACAGGGTATTTTACACAATCGACGGTTAGGATATTTTACACAATTGACGGTTACTTACAGGGTATTTTATACAATCGACGGTTACTTAAGGGTATTTTACACAATCGACGGTTACTTTAGGGTATTTTACACAATCGACGGTTACTCACAGGGTATTTTACACAATCGACGTCACTTACAGGGTATTTTACACAATTGACGGTTACTTACAGGGTATTTTACACAATCGACGGTTACTTCAGGGTATTTTACACAATAGACGGTTACTTACAGGGTATTTTACACAATCGACGTGCCGTTTTACTCCGCCCCGAATACTGTAAAGTTGATTTGCTTTCAGACGAAGACTACACAGAGTAAAAGTTATTCCAACAATACTGGCTATATCCTGAAGCGTTTTTCATTTTTATTCAGCCATTGAAATGTCAATACTTTCCACCAAGAGTAATAAAAGGACTATGGCATATTGGAACCCTTATATATGTATTTGTTATGGCAACCAGTTATTACTTCAGTACTGCAATGCCCTTTCAGCCATGACACTTCAAAAAGTATATTGCTATGTTATTTATACCATTGTTTAGCTTTTGTATGATTTACCTTATTACTGAAAAAAGATTTTATTCTTTGGGGATGTAAAATGACACTGCAAGAGTTTCTTGCTTACTTTAAATCATCAGTTAAAAAGTTTCTTATATTTATATATGAGCTTTAAGTCGTTATTAGTTACAACAGCCAAACTATTAACAAAATGGGTAAAACTTGATTTATATTTATTAAGTTTTTATAGCAAAGGATATTTTGATGGCAGGATTTGCATAAAAAGACCTATCAAGAAGCTTAGCCACTAGTACCAATCTTGACTTATTTCGGGTTTAACGAGAAGTCTTAAAATATTGGAATTTTCATAGGTGCAAACATGGTAAAATGTTACCCTCGATGAACAAGCAGGGAGAAATTTAAAATAGTATATCATGTAAGGTTCAATACACTTTCGAGCTCGAAGACTAAGGGTAGGTATTTATTACAGTCGTTGCTGTTTGATTGTATTTTTTTTTTTTTTTTTTTTTGCAGTATTTGCAGTTAAAGTTGTTAAGTGATAATTCTTTGTTTTCCTTTATTAGGTATATCATAGTTATTTATTTCGGTTCGGTTGACGGAGACGAAATAGACAGAGAAATTATTATTTTGTTTGCAAAACATGTATGTTAATGAAGGAAAAATGCTTTACAAAATTTTAATCTCCCCTTATCAATGTTATTCACTTGTAAGTTTTATTCCTTCCGACTCATTTCACTCATCTATAAATTTATTTATATGCTTGTTGGTTAATTAAATTATTTCCTTGCTAATTATAAAATTTTTATGTTGAAATACAGAACCTGTATTATTCAGATTGCAGGGTTTAACAAATTTGAATCTGTCATTTAATCGCCAGGTACATTGTTCCCGTGCGGGCTTAGTGCCGTCAGTGCACCTTACGCGGTGCACTGTAGGCATTATTACTAAAGGTTCTTTGCAGCGTCCTTTCGGCCCCTAGCTGCAACCCCTTTCATTCCTTTTACTGTACCTCCATTCATATGATCTTTCTTCCATCTCGCTAGCCACCCTCTCTTAACAAATATTTCATTGTGTAACTGCGATGTTCTCCTCCTGTTACACCTTTTAGGCCTACCTACTCTCAATTTCTATTCCAGTGCTGAGTGACCTCATCTAAACTCTATATTCAATTCAGTTCAATCCAGGTACATTGTATCTGGACACACAAGCAATTGTTCCTGTTTTTAGTTCACTTATTTCCTCTTCATTTGCACGGGTCACCCGAAGAATTAAGCGAATAGTGCCTCAAAGCGTGAAAATTTAATGCAGAAGTCTTCTTTTTCTAATATTTGCAACTTGTAATTTATTATAAACAGGTTAAAAATGCGCCGAACTTTCTTCGACGCAGTCGAGTTTTCTGTACATCGTATAATCAAGGCCGAAAGCAGGTCTATCTTTCGGTGGTATCGTTATAATGCTGTATGAGCCGCGGCCCATGAAACTTTAACCAAGGCCCGGTGATGGCCTGGCCTATATCGTTGCCAGAAGCACGATTATGGCAAACTTTAACCATAAGTAAAATAAAAACTACAAACGCTAGAGGGCTGCAATTTGGTATGTTTGATGATTGGAGGGTGGATGATCATCATACCAATTTGCAACCCTCTAACCTCGGTAGTTTTCAAGATCCGAGGGCGGACAGAAAAAGTGCGGACGGACAAACAAAGCTGGTACAATAGTTTTCTTTTCAGAAAACTAAAATGCCCAAAACATCTCAGGAATTTTATTGGTTGAAAATTTGTTTCTAGAAAAAAAATGTCCATTCAAGATTCGATTTAGGTTATGAGGTTTTCGAAATGGTAACAAAAGATATTCACTTTAAATCATCTGCTAAATATTTTTAACTTACGATCCACCATCATATTGAAGCTATAATGTTTGATGCTCTACAAATAAATGATAGGCCATATGAACTCTGACATTTACATTCTTGCATTGAACATATAAATTTATACAAATGGGGATATGAAAATTACTTGAATATTCTTTTCACAATATTCCAACTAACGCTCTTGTGCAGAGCCTTGACAGTTCGTTGCTTTCTTGAGGCAGTCATCACAACCCACTTCCAACGCTCCCTCAAAGTGATGGTTGATAAACACTGTGACAAATTGTCAACAAACAGACCGCCCGTTCAAGTGCCCTCAGTGTTAACGATGTTTGCTTTGTGCTCGATCGCATCAGGTGACTGTGTGCACGGATTGTTACAAGGAATCGTGTGGGGAAGGATCTGCCAATACCGTAAGGAAGTGAGCGAATGGGAATACATAACGACATTAACGGCTGGATAGAAGCGAAATTTTGCAGTACTTGAATAATATTTCCTGTATTTATATGAGTTTTAATTCCTATTCTCGTTTGATTTTATATCTAATGTTACACGAGTGTACACACACACATACACACACACACACCTCTTTTGATTTTATATCCAGTGTTACACGAGTGTATACACACACACAGATGCTGCTTGAGTCGATGGAGTGAGTATTTTTAAGGTTAGCTGAATTCGGGAAATAAAATAGAGAAGCGCTGAATGACTCAAGAATGGAGTGGTTTAGTATAAATTTGAGAATGCTTGTGAAAGTGACTGAATTGAAAGGATATGGAACGATAATATGAGTTGATGGAACTGAAAATGAGATACTTGAGTACGGTGGTACAAAGTGGGTGGGTAGTGTGTTAAGAGTTATGTCTCGAGTGGTGGGGAAGATTTTCAAAGAATAAGTTAATGTATTTTCTCTCTTTTCGTGAAAGGTAAAGATGAAAGAGATGTAAGAATTATATAAAGGCATGGCGTTAAATAGCTCACCTGGAAAATTGTATGGTATGAAAAAGTATAAACATTATAGAAGGGTTTACACAGAAATAATGGAGGTGACCAGACGAAGGAAAATATTGTGTAGCTACGGAGAATTTTAAAGGTGTAGAGGAATAATGCTAGAGATGATAAGTTGTTGAGAGCGAATAACTTTTTCGTAATGTAAAGTAATTGTTTTTGAGTATCTCGATCAGAATAAGACTGTGAACGTACTATTCCTGCGTGGATGGAGTGATACGTAGATAACTGAAGCTCCCCTAGTTAATTTTCATGGAAGAGTTGGTCACTATAGTGCAACCAAACGTTGTCCTTAATGCCGATATTTTTTAATAATGTTAATATCTTTTTGTGATGCAGTTGTGGGACGTTCTCTATAACTATGATGACTGAACTTTTCTACCTGCCCTAGGGTGAATGAGAATAAAATTCATCATTTCTAAGCCACCATCGAATTAGGACACAGCTGCCTGTGCACGATAGTACCTCTTAGAAGAATGCGTATAGTTTCCAAGCGTTGTTTTATTTACAGAAGTGTTTGCCGAACGGCGTCATCCAGTTGTTTGTTTTTCGTTTCTTTTTCCTGAGGGGGAATAATTCTGTGAGAAAAATGGGTACTGCGGGAAATGAAAAGTTGACAGGAACCAGAAGCCAAACGTGAATGGGAAAACCTGGGAAAGAGACGTGCAAAGAAAGAGGGAACAGTTAAGTAAATAAAATTGAAATAAAGATGATCAGAAAAGGAATAGAGAGAGACGAAGGCGTGAATTCAGTAATAACATGTTTCCAAAGGTAACTGAAGAAAGGTTTGGCAAGAGATTTATTGGGAAAGCAATCAAGTTAAGTGCTATGGAAAATGATTGGCATAGGAATTGGTGACATCCAGTCCTATATTGGTGTCAAAAGCAGTATTGAAAATCCATCCTGTTACACGAAGATAGGTTTCTGAAAGAGGAGTAGAGAGAACACGGCATTAATTTTTCCCAAAAATAAAACATCACAACTAGTTAGAAGAACATCGTTTCATATCATTTCAGAAAACAGAAACGCCATGAATAAGTAAAAGTAACTAATAGCCACCGGAAAAAAAGGATGTCACATACTGGGTAAAACAAGAGTTTATTTATATTTAAAGTATTTACATGAATAAAATTGCTATGCTTTCGACGATCTGCGTTTGTATTTCCCCATGAAAGAACGTGCTGTCAGGTGACATCTGTTTTTAAAAGGAAATTGATGGTTGCCGTATGTGTCAATAAGAGGAAACAAAGGAAAACTGCCCAAAACAAAAGAATCCAGAGCAGCGAGGGAGAAAAAAGTTTGTGGAAACTGAAAGGGAAAAATCCCTCTGCTGGAACACAAGGGTCAGAAATGACGTTTCTAGGAATACGTGACAATGAAACTATAAAATCGTAGAATGCCTTGTAATTTAATAACTGAAAAACTTAGAATTAACCTTTTTTCGCCAAAGATATTTTTTCCATTGAAGAAACGTTTTATACGCATATGATATATATATATATATATATATATATATATATATATATATATATATATATATATATATATATATATATATATATATATATACATATACACACACACATACATACTTACATGAAAGTGTTTCTGAGTGTATAATGACATAAAAACTTTGAAATAACATTTTGTCGCCAATATTTTTTCATTGAAGAAACATTTTATTATATATATATATATATATATATATATATATATATATATATATATATATATATATATATATATATATATATATATATATATATATATATTGACAGGGTGTTTCTTGAAATTAGAGCCCCTTCCCCTCTACAGCATCTACAGCATAAACTAAAATTGATATGGACAAAAACAAAAGTAATTCAGAACAGGTATTTATTTAAGTTTCTCTCAGAATATTTAATATCTTGTGTGGCCTCCATCTTTCTGTACCACAGCCTGCATTCTTGGGGGTATGATTTCAGCAAATCGCAAAAAAAGCTGAGACTCAGACTCCATTTCCCTGAGCACTTCGGTCACCTCCATTCGTAGGTTGTCGAAGCTTGGTATACCATCATAGTTCACTGTGCGCGCTTCAGCACGATTCTTTAAGATACTACCAATGTTTTCACGCACATTAAGGCCAGGGGAGCTACCTGGAAATTCACTTGACGAGAAGAAATCGATACCACTGTTTCGAAGCAGCTCCTGTGTCTGAAGAGCCTTGAAACATGGTGCCTTATCATGCAAAAATGTGACTTCTTCAACAGATAACACATTTTCAGGACCTTTGAGGAAAGGAAATACTCCACCAGTAAGCACAGTTTCTCTGAAGTATTCGCCATTCCATGACTGTCCTTTATCTTTGATGATCCACATTAACCGTTTGGCTGTGAAACAGAGAAAAATTCCCAAACATTCAGGAAATTTCACAACTTGGCAACAGCACATGTTATCACTGATATCATCCAACTTTGCAGCCCAAATGATGTCATTTTTATGATTTGGCTTCCTGACTGTGTAAATGAAGAATTCTTCTGATGCGGCAACATGGGGAAAGTCAACTTCTTCCCAATCTTTAAGAAATGAACCACAAAACCATGCACGGTCTTCTCTCTGTTGCTGAGTGATGTTGGGCTTGCTGATAACATGAAATGGCTTGATACTAGATTTTTTCAACTCACGATATACAGTACTATAACTTCTCTTCTTTCCCCTTTTTGTTTCTAGTTCAAGCACCAATTTACGTAAAGACTTTCTTGGTCTACCCACTGCCTCAGCTATGATGTCTTTTGACTCCTGAGAAAGGATTTCAGGCCTTCCAAGATTCTCACTCTTTTTGCGATGACAGTCATATGGATTTTTGTTCCAGTTTCTTTTAACAAAGGATTCATCTCTTTTAATGTATTTAGCTATCCAGGAATGTGAAATGAAGGATGTGCCAGCATCCCTGGCCTCTCTGAAGGTTATAGCCTGGATTCGGTCTATCCATCTGATTTCCTCTGAGTCGTTAGCCATGGCTGTAGCTGTATCTAACTTCATCACTCAGTCTGAAAATACAAGAAATGTAAAATGAAAAATAGCTTAATAGAAACTTAATTTAATGCACTTGGAGATAGACTATAGCAGAAAACTTCATAACTTTCCATTTGTTCTGTGGATGGGGGCCTATAATTTTGAAACACCCAGTATATATATATATATATATATATATATATATATATATATATATATATATATATATATATATATATATATATATATATGTGTGTGTGTGTGTGTGTGTGTGTGTGTGGGTGTGAGAACTGATTTATATAGAAATTTATGTTTGAGACGTAACAGAAAATCTGCTAGTTGTTTGCACGTCCTTGTGGTCAGAGAGTAACGAACAGATACTGCTGATTCATCGAACGCCATACGATCGTTGGGCTTTGGCATGGGCAATTCAAATGAGTGCCATACATCGAAGACCCACATTGGTTCCTTTCTGTTATAAGAGACCAATCAACTGAGGTCTATGACCTAAGCAAGTTCAGTTTGAAAAGTTAATGATCAGTAAGAGTTTAGCGGTCGACGGGTTAGGGCGCGTCTAAAAGAGTGATGGGCGCGTGTCACCTCAGAGTACCTTCTGACTATAATTGTAAAATTAAGTAGCGTAATATTAGCAACAGGGCCCTGTGTAACTATTAAGGAAAATACACACGTGTTAATTGTATCTTACGCGTTTCATTTGTACTGGTAGAACCTATATATGACCGAGAATCAGGTCATATATATATATATATATATATATATATATATATATATAAATATATATATATACATATATATACACACACGTGTTAATTGTTTCTTACGCGTTTCAATCGTACTGGTAGAACCTATATATGACTGAGAATCAGGTCTCATATATATATATATATATATATATATATATATATATATATATATATATATATATATATATATATATATATATATATATATATATATACTATATATGCTGTACATGAAAGTGTTTATGAGTGTTGGAAAACTGAAAGTCCTGGATAATGAATATGTTTTTTACCTATTCATGTCCGTAAAACTACCATAACCCCATCTGCGACCTAGTTTCTTTTATTTTTGTCGTATACTTGCATGATTATTGAAACTTATCAAAGAATAGAGAAAGACGGGGATTCATGACGTCACTCTATCAAAATCAAAAGAATTTTATATTCGAGAGTTCTGTTTTACTACAAAAAGACTCTTTACCATCCAGAAATTTTTGTGGAAGTAAAAGTTTAGTGCTACAAAAAGTTTGCCCACGACGGTTATTGAAGGGAATACATTTTTTAAAAGTTTTTTATGAAATTGTCTCCCCCTTGATGGTTGAGAGTGTCTACGATTTATCTCCTTTTTTGTGAGCTGAATTTTCTACGTTTTTGTCTACGCCTTTATGCTAAAATCGTAATATTTCAAGTGGAGCACAAACGAAGCCTCAGACCTGTATTCAGAAGGGATCATTATAATCGTCTTCCCTTCGTCGTGTCGTAGCAGATGAGTAAAAGTTGGCCTCGTGTCTGTATTTTTATAATTTACTTACATTTTCATCTGTTTATTTTTTGTTTGTTAACTTAATTTTTCTGTTTTAATAAGTGATCGCTTTCTGTATTTCCCGGTACCTTCTGTTACGTCTTTCTGATGAACAATATAGTCTTTGGAAGATTGAGTTTCAAGTCATTGACCCCTGTGGACAAGTTCAGTATGAAAAAGGTTCCTCTTCTGATTAATAATAATAATAATAATAATAATAATAATAATAATAATAATTTTTATTTTCCATTAATGAAGAAGCGCATCCTCAGTCTCTATAAAGGGGTTTGTTGAAGCAGTCGTTACACCGTAGCTCCAACACTCCATCAAAATGACGGCTAATGAGAGTCACCGCCAACACTGACGAAGTGTAAACAGAGAGATTGTCCCGGTCAAGCACCCTCGGTGTTAACGATGTTTGTTGTCGCTGAATCCCGACAGTTGATCGTGTGTGCGTATTGTTAGACAGTCTCAGATTGAAGGCTCTGTAAATACCATAGGTACACGATTGAATGGAACTGCACGACGAAAACTGAAACTCTCACAAACTGGATCTGAAACACGAAATATTCTCCGTGCAGTCTGCATTCGGTTGTGTCTTTGTAGATTCATTTTTTCTCTTGTTCTTCGCAATTTTCTGTTGTCTACCTCTTTCCCGACTTTTTATATAATGTCAGATGTGTGATCCAAATATTAACACACCAGAGTAGAAGGGTGATAAGTTCTGTGATACCATCAAAACAATTCAGTATTTTACAGTAACAGAAGTAATAAGATTGCATTAAGATAAGATAATAAAAAGCAGCTTTGGTAGAAGTAGTAGAAATGACTGGATACCGGACTCGATGATCTTGAAAGCTAGTTAACTTGAAACTGCAATCGAATATTCCGATTATTTTGTAGATTGTTGCTCCTGATTGCTACAGAAATTTAGACCTTCGGTGATACATCGATGGAATATGCATTAGTTAGATGAGGAATTACTTTTAGACCCGTATCCTAACAGTCTGGTTTTCTTTTCAGCTGAGCGTAGGGCCAACCTCGCTATAATTTGGATTTTTCACATCTGTGTAATCCTTTATTCAGATGTCCCAAGGACTGAAAGCGACACAAGAATTGAAATTGAAGGTAGGTGACATTTTGTAGAAATTTATTTAAAAATATTAGTACCAAGCTAATATACGTATCCCTTTTTTATGATTTTTACAATTTTTCTGACTTGACCATATAAGTAAGTCAATTTTACAGTCACGTCGGTCATGTAATCGATAGACCGTTTAGTGGGAATCATAAGCCTGACCCTAGTTTGTGACGTTCATTAATTATTCATGAACAGTTAAGTTCCTGCAATTAGAGGTAGGCCAGGGAAGAAAAAGAAAACAAGTTGTATATTGAAAACTCTAAACAGAAATACCGTAGATAAATGGAGTTCGTAACCAGATTATGCGCAGTTGTAACTTCTGGCCTTGGGAAGACGGGGAGAGAGCTTAGAACTTTCTGTAAGACAGGAGAGAACTTAGAAGTTTCTGGCTTTGGAAAGACAGGGAGAGAACTTAGAACTTTCTAGCATTGGGAAGTCAGGGAGAGAAATTAGAACTTTCTGGCTTTGGGAAGACAGGGAGAGAACTTAGAATTTTCTGTAAGACAGGCGAGAACTTAGAAGTTTCTGGCTTTGGGAAGACAGGAGAGAACTTAGAACTTTCTAGCTTTGGGAAGACAGGGAGAGAAATTAGAACTTTTTAGATTTGGGAAGACAGGGAGAGAACTTAGAACTTTCTGGCTTTGGGAAGACAGGAAAGAACTTAGAACTTTCTAGTTTTTGGTAGACAGGGAGAGAAGTTAGAATTTTCTAGCTTTGGGAAGACAGGGAGAGAACTTAGAACTTTCTGGCTTTGGGAAGACAGGAGAGAACTTAGAACTTTCTGACTTTGGGAGGACAGGGAGAAAACTTAGAACATCCTGGCTTTGGGAAGACAGGAGAGATATTAAAACTTTCTGGCTTTGGGAAGACAGGAGAGAACTCAGGATTTCTGGCTTTGGGAAGAAAGGAGAGAACTTAGAACTTTCTAGTTTTGGGAAGGCAGGGAGAGAACTTAGAACATTCTGGCTTTGGGAAGCCGGGCAGAGAACTTAGAACTTTCTGGCTTTTGGGAAGACAGGGAGAGAACTTAGAACTTTCTGGCTTCGGGGAGATAGGAGAGATCTTAGAACTTTCTGGCTCTGGGAAGACAGGAGAGAACTTAGAACTTTCTGGCCTTAGGAAAACAGGAGAGAACTTACAACTTTCTAGCTTTGGGAAGACAGGAGAGAACTTAGAACTTTCTAGTTTTGTGAAGACAGGGAGAGAATTTAGAACTTTCTCGCTTTGGGAAGTCAGGCAGAGAACTTAGAACTTTCTGGCTTTGGGAAGACAGGAGAGAACCTAGAACTTTCTGGCTTTGGGTAGACGGAGAGAGAACTTAGAACTTTTTGGCTTTGGGTAGACAGGGAGAGAACTCAGAACCTTCTGGCTTTGGGTAGACAGGGAGAGAACTTAGAACTTTCTGGCTTTGGGTAGACAGGGAGAGGACTCGGAACTTTCTGGCTTTGGGAAGGCAGGGAGAGAACTCAGAACTTTCTGGCTTTGGGAAGACAGGGAGAGAACTTAGAACTTTCTGACTTTGGGAAGACAGGAAGAGAACTCAGAACTTTCTGGCTTTGGGAAGACAGGGAGAGAACTCAGAACTTTTTGGCTTTGGGAAGACAAGGGCGAGAACTTAGAGTTTTCTGACTTTGTGAAGACAGGGAGAGAACTTAGAACTCCCTAGCTTTGGGAAAACAGGGAGAAAACTTTGAACTTTTTGGCTTTGGGAAGACAGTAGAGAACTCAGAACTTTCTGGCTATGGGAAGACAGGGAGAAAACTTAGAGTTTTCTGGCTTTTGGGAAGACAGGGAGAGAACTTAAAACTCTCTAGCTTTGGGAAGACAGGGAGAGAACTTAGAACCTTCTGGCTTTGGGAAGGCAGGGAGAGAATTTAGAACTTTCTGGCTTTGGGAAGACAGGGGAAGAACTTAGAACTTTCTGGCTTTGGGAAGACGAGAGAACGTAGAACTTTCTGGTTTTGGGAAGACAGGGAGAGAACTTAGAAGTTTCTGGCTTTGGGAGGACAGGGAGAGAACTTAAAACCGGATACTGCGAAGGTACAAAGAAACGCATTTGCTGGTTTTTGCTGTAGCTCTCTTTCGCAACAGTATTTTTTATGCAGGAGGACCAGGTCTCCTCCGGCTTCCGTTTTCGTTAAGTTATAAAACCTGCAACTTGTTGTATGTGCAGGTCTGTCGTGTTCGAAGTTCAACAACTATTTTTTTCTGTAGGTCTGTGTTAGTGAGCCAGTGTTATCCTTGATACCGAAATTCTTATTGCTGGACAATTGTGTTAGCAGGATTGGCCAGATAATCTACAAGATTTTGATAGCATTGTCTCTTAAATTATACATTTATAATGGTATCTTCAAATGTCAGTTAAGCTTGTGTGGAACAGCTGTGAAATTAAAATCATTTGATAAGTAATTGTGTGTATATGACAATATACACATGATTATGGCTTACTGAATGTCCTATAAAGGAGCAAAACCGGTTTCATGACATCTAACGCGTGATTGTGATTCAAGCTTTAAACCTAAGCTTGAATATCTTCAGCATATTAAAATTATTGTTTTTAAGCAGTAAATCTTTTATAAATAGAAACTCTAGGTCCGTATTTTCGAGTTTATTTTTTCGCTTGTATAATTTAAGTCAGGTGACGAAAATTTTGACGGACAGACGGCTGAACACAAAATGTACTCCGATTAAATTTTCCAAGTTATCAAAGTCTGTTATATCTGAATTGTATGGTTGATTTTACATATTAATCTATAGTGAATTCTCATGATAAATTCTGGTATGTTTTTCATAAATCGTCTGGTAAAATACTCCGTCACCACTGACCATGAATTCCTATCAAACTTTGGAGATAAAGCCGGTTGTTGCATCCTCATGTCTATTTGAGCTGTTCCAAGATTGAGATTCTATATATAAAAACAAATGGAATAAATGTGCATACAGAAACGGATGTTTTCGTGCTGCTGGCCACCAAAGAAAATGGACTCAGAGTTGCCAGTTTTTCAAACAGAGCGAAAATTTGCACAGAGGGCGAAATATTTTTTGTTCACTACGAAATATTTTTTGTTTGCTGTAATATTTCCCATGTTTGTTGGAATTTTTGTAACCTCCAGATACATTAAAATAAAAAAGCAACGGTGTTCATTTCAATTTTAAGCTGCAGAAATATATATAAAAAAAAAGTATCAGACAAAAATTATGCCAACTTTAGAGTTTTATATTAAAGGTTTTTGCAGACAAAAGGAAATAACGGGTAGTAGAAAAACTTATTTTCTGTCTTCATCGCATAAAAAGGAAGAATAGAGATCCGTACTTACATTATGTTATGCTTGAACTGTAATTCTATTTTGTTTCTACATTGGTTATATATACATCGAAACTATCTCAGGCGCTTCTGAAATACCATGTATATGTATATGTATATATATATATATATATATATATATATATATATATATATATATATATATATATATATATATATATATATATATATATATATCTCTGATTATATTACTTGAACATACGAGTTATACATACATACATACATATATATATATTATATCTGCATATATATATATATATATATATATATATATATATATATATATATATGTATATATATATATATATATATATATATATATATATATATATATATATATATATTTAGTAAGCTACAAACGTCCTTTAATATCCAATTCGCTCTACCCCGGAAATAATATATTTTCATATATGTTACCGAAGGGGAATTTTTTAGTTGATAATAAGTTCGTCGTCCCGTGGGCTCGAACCAGCGAAGGACAAGAACTCAGGACTACAGTGGACGCATTAACCCACACGGCCAGCAAGTGAGGTATAAGTGGATATGGGCTCTCATGTACAAATCCCCGTCGAACTCAGGTGTTTGTATTTGGAGACGATATCCACCCACCTCTGCCATGTTGACCGTGTAGTGCGTTTGTTGCACGCAGCCATATTATGACATTTTATCA
>NC_089759.1:8246656-8266656 GCF_040412425.1 Macrobrachium rosenbergii | reverse complement strand
AGTCCACCGTCCCATGGGGTCGAACCAGCGACGGACGAGGACTCAGGACTACAGGACGCACTAACGCAGTCAGCCACAAGAGAGGTATAAGTGAATATCACCTCCCATCAACTCACCCGTCGAACTCAGGTGTTTTGCATTTGGAGACGATATCCACCCACCTCTGCCATGTTGACCGTGTAGTGCGTTTGTCGCACGGTGATGTGATAAATAGTCATAATATGGCTACGTGCGACAAACGCACTACACGGTCAACATGGCAGAGGTGGGTGGATATCGTCTCCAAATGCAAAACACCTGAGTTTGACGGGTGAGTTGATGGGAGGTGATATTCACTACTACCTCTCTTGTGGCCGACTGCGTTAGTGCGTCCTTGTAGTCCTGATTCCTCGTCCGTCGCTGGTTCGACCCCACGGGACGGTGGACTTATTATCAACTAAAAAATTCCCCTTCGGTAACATATATGAAAATATATTATTTCCAAGGTAGAGCGAATTGGATATTAAAGGACGTTTGTAGCTTTTGATTGTATATGAATCACGGTGATGTGATAAATAGTCATATATATATATATATATATATATATATATATATATATATATATATATATATATATATATATATATATATGTGTGTGTGTGTGTGTGTGTGTGTGTGTGTGTGTGTGTGTGTGTGCGCGCGAGCGCGCAAACGTTCAGCCTGCAAGTGAAAACAGAACACTTAAGAATTCCATTGTAGACTGTTTCATCCTTTTTCTGGTAAAAGTTTGAGTGAAGAAAAAAGTTAATGATGATGGCCCCAAATATCCGTTACTGTTCTTTCCCTTGTCCTCTTTTTTTTCGCCAGCTTCTGGCGTGGTTTTTTTTTTCAGTAAATGTATTTTCAAGCCAAATACACGAAATCCTTTCCGACAGCAGAGCGATGCTGTTCCATGTTCACAAAATCCAGATTTAGAATCTATCAACTGTTCGGGGATCGACGTGGAGCCGAAACTGAGCGAAAGGCTTCCAAAAACGTCCGATAGGATGTAAGTCGCTAAACCTGGCTTTCCGTAATCCGAACTACCAAACCTCCCTCTCCCTCTCTATCCCTTTCTCTCTAGGATTCTGTGAAGTTTTAGATAAAAAACAGAAGTTTTTAAGCAAAAAACGGGGAATTTCAAAAATATCGCCGGGTGTTGCTAAGGCAGTGTTCCTCATCTTCAGGAGAAATTGAACTTGGAAAAAGATGCTTGAATATCTCAAGAAAAATGAGGGCTAAGCTATAAACTTTTTGTTATAGAAGTATCAGACGTCAAGGCATTCATAAAGTGTTTAATACGGGAAATAAGGAGGGAAATTAATGTAAAGCCTATCAGTGCATTCGAGTTCCTTTGCTTTTTATTTGTAAAGAAACATTCTACGGAGATATCGAGATTAACGAGAAATCTACAACAGTACCCCTTAACTTCAGTATACTTAGTCCGCTGACGTCCAAGCAAAGCTACTCGTTACTGAAAATGATTGCTTCCTGGCTTGTAAATACTATGCAAACATGTATTATATCCTTAGTACTTCGAAAACGGCGACTATTTAGGGTGGGATTTCCGCCAGAAAAGCGGGTAGAAGTCGGGCAGGTTGAGGAATGGTGTGAAGGAGTAATTCGAAGCCACTGTTCCCCAGCAATAACATGCCTGCTCACAGTTTCCTCTTGAGTTTCAACGTTTTTGCATTTTTTCAACCGTCGCAATTTTGATATTTAATACTCCATCGCTGCGCTGACACTTTTGGTTATTGTAGAATTATCATAACACTCTTAAGAGTCCTAAGACATGTAGACAAATACCTTGCTGGAATTTTTTATGGTATTGGAGAACTATGGTGTTTGCCTTTTTTGCCTTGAATCTTTGATTCAGGTTAAAGTGGTGAACTCATGTCTCATCCTTGACTACTTATTAACGCTTGTCATATTCTAGATCACCCATTGAATAAGTCGAAAGTGTTGTGAATATTTCCACTATGGTCAGCTCCTGTTCTTGATTCAACATTGGTGGTATACCTACCTTTCAAACAGCTTGCTTACTCACAAGGTGTCAGTCAAAATATTGTGAACTAAAAGAGCCACATTGCCCACGATTTTGGCTCTTTTGGACAGTCAAAAGTTTGTCATTCAAAACTATGTGATATTTGGCGTCCAATTTTCCGTGGGTGGTTGATTCGTTCAGACATCGTGCCTGGGGTCATGCATTCATGCATTACTTGTCCCATTTTTATATTCATCAGGGAGGGAGGGATGAGAGTCCTCATGAAGTGCAGTAGCTATATCTTCTTGGATATCCTTGAGGATCATATCTATCTCTTGCAGATAATCACAACGTTACCTTTTTTTTTTTTTTTTTTTGTCTCTTCTGGATTTTGCCTGCGCCAAGTGGCCTCATATACTTCGCATTATAGAAAAAACAATTATTTGTTATGTATAGTCATAAGTATTGAAGTATGAATTCACACCAGAGTTTTAGTTGCTACTATTTTTTTTGCACTGGTCCAGAAACCGTTCAGTGATTTTGTCTTAAATATTTGTAGTAATATAAGATAACTAAAGGGTATTTTATAAACATCATTTCCTCCCGATCAGTGCATTGAAAAATGGTGTGAAAAACCGGCAGCAATGCACATCACTTCTGGTGTTACCTTTAATTCAGACAAAAGAGGATATCAGTGATTAAAATTTTATTGTTGTAGCATTGTTGCATTTGGACCTAGGGACATCTTTCTACAACCTCGTAAAAGTTTGATTAGAAATATCAAAAGCGTGTGTCCATATTCGCTGGTATTCCTTTTGTTTTTGGCTGTGTGACTTTTACATAATGCATTTTTGTCTTTATGGCTGATATTGCTTAAAGTTGTGCACTAAATGAATTTGGACCAAACTCATTTAAAAAAAATTCGATTGAACTAAATGTAATGGACATGAAGAATACAATTTTTTTACTTAATATATAACCGTGATACCAGTATGAAAATGTTTGATTGTAGGCCATACAAAAATACCAGATAACATGATAACTATATAAAAGGAATAAAACAGGTTTTTTTTGTGTATTATTTCAGAAATGTTCAGTTTGTTTGCGATGAAGAGAATTCATTGTCATAACCTGAAAGGGAGAGTTTTCTTTCATTTCTAGGTTCGATCTACTTTGTCCAAAATTGGAGCTCTAAATTGAGTATTTCTTGTTAAAAATTCATAGGTAACTTCTGTACAATAATACTTCGGTAGTTCCGAGATGCTTAGTACAATCAAGAGAGCCAAGAACACGCCAGTGATGGGGAGGAGGAGCGTGGGGCGTCAGCGGATCAGAGGGATGGATGTGGTGAGGAGAGATATGGGTGAGGTGGGACCGGAGGAAGAAGATGCAAGGAATAAAAATAGATGGAGAAAGTTGATTCGAGCGGCCGACCCTGCTGTACAGTGGGATTAATATGGTCGAAAGAAGAAGAAGAAGAAATAAAATGTGAGCGTTATCACTATTTCAGACAGAATCGTCAAACCTTTGTCGAGGAAGGGTATATGACAGTAGGGTGTTCATATATTGATCATTATCTGCAACTTTGGTTGAGGATGGGTCATTATACAGTACTTTCTGGTAAGACTCTACATAATAAATGAACGGACTTCTACTTTTGATTGAAATCATCAGAAAATCAATTTGACATTGTGAATGAAAATGACACCTTCACAAAACTGTCTGTATTGTGAGCTTATAATCACAACAGTTTCTAAAACCTTGTAATCACAAAAACATTAATAAAGAATAAAGTTGCTGAGGAAATCATACAGTTTTATAATAAAGTTTTAAGGTTTCATGAAATGGATTTTAACCATGTCCTAAAATTATTAAATGATTCAACCATATTATGAAGTTCCATCTATAGCAGTCAGGCACTCATGCGTTTGTATGTAAGCAAATGAGTGTAAATTGCATATATAAACATACCCATATTTAAGGGTGGGAAGGAATTTATAAACATACTCATATTTAAGGGTGGAAAGGAATATATAAACATACCCATATTTAAGGGTGTAAAGGAGTATATAAACATACCCAAATTTAAGGGTGTAAAGGAATATATAAACATACCCTTATTTAAGGATGGAAAGGTATAAACATACCCATATTTAAGGGTGGAAAAGAATATATAAACATACCCATATTTAAGGGTGGAAAAGAATATATAAACATACCCATATTTAAGGGTGGAAAGGAAAATATAAAAGATAACGATTAGGAAATTTAATTTTAGCTATTTAAGTCCTTTTCAAGTTGGATAAGCAAAGGAAATTAGAAAAACGATGGCAGTGATGATGAAGATCATGTATTTTCTTTTTCAGTTTGAGATTATTTTCCTTCAAGACCATTTCCACGAAAGAATTATTTATTTAATTAATTAATTTATTTATTTATTTATTTATGTTTGCATTGCGCTGAACACATTTTAAACCGTAGGCACGAAATCCTTTTAGTCAGCAGAGGGAAGCCGTTCCTTGTTCACAGAATTCAAATTCAGAATCTGTCAACGGTTCTTGGATCGACATGGCGCCGAATAGAGCAAAAGGCTTTAAAAAAAAATGCCCGAGAGGATGTTTGTCGCTTAAACCTACCTCTCTCTCTCTCTCTCTCTCTCTCTCTCTCTCTCTCTCTCTCTCTCTCTCTCTCTCTCTCTCTCTCTCAGGGATACGTTTCGCTTTTAGATTCAAATCGAAACTTTTAAATGAAAAAACGGGGGACTTTTTCACCAGAATATTTTTAAGTGTAAAAATATTTTCTTTTCGTCGCAGCACATTTTAACTTCGAAATATATATATGAAAAATTTTTGAAATAAAAAAGGGGAAACTCTGATACTCAAAAAGAGTTTGTGTTTGTATGATTTCAAAGAGACACGGTGATGACATTCATCATAAAAATACATGGAAGTACAAAGATTATTAATACTTCTGAATTTCGTTTTTATACAGGAAATGTCGTATCATTTGCTTTATGGAAATTTGTTAGAAATATATACTAACTAAAGATAATAGTTTATAACAAAATTAAAATTCAGAAAATCTTTTCCTATTCGATCAATAACATTTTGCGAAAATGCTTTCACTAAAGCAGACTGCAGCCAACGTTAGTCCTGCCATTACCGTTAGATCCCTATACAAGCGAATATCAGTGCTTGGAGTTTTATGATTTGGGCAACATTGTTGTTTTGGACCGACCGGTGTTATTTTAGGGTCTCGCTACCTCAGACATATCACTGGGTTGCTTTTATATAAAATTATAGCAACTTGTTTTAGCGTATGACTTTATATTTGAAGTGCTGTCTGTGTTCAGGACACTTTCAAAGACCAGACATGTGACCTTAAGAAGGTTTTCGAGCTTGTTAAATGTTATAAGAGAGTTATATTTTTATTTTATTAAAGTTAATATTCTTTGTATTCCGTAATATCGAAAAGACAATTGTTCACGGAGAATTTATTCATATCAACTTATCGACTTAGAAAATTGGCAAAGTTCATTGCAAAACACTAGGCCTACTGCTAAATTTTTATAACATCGGGGTACATTTACTAGTTTTGCGTGACATCCCTAACTCCATATTGTTCGTAATTTCTCTTCAGCCATGGTGTCAGTACTAACAGTAGACAGCTTTAGAATTTGTTTACTTCCCCTTTACCCTATTGTCCATTCTGGTTCTTCGGTAATCTTATTGTTGTCCTTTCGAAAAAAAAAAGCCCAAAACAAAAATCAGTCCCTTTTATTCCAGTGACCTTTCACGTTTAACAGACGCTTAGGAATATGATTTATCAACGTCAGCCCTCGAAATTGTCTTGTCACCTTTCGTCTGGAACATGATTTATAGGACGCTACCTTTTTCGAATATCTTGGGTCACGCGGAGTGGCGGAAAACAAAACGATTTGTTTTTGTTTTTTTTTTCTATTTCGATCAAACAGATGGTCTGTGTTAGGAGATTTCAGTCGTTTCTTTCAAGTTGCTTGGTTGGCCGATGAGGACTATATTTTCAAGAAATCCTTTTGCGGTCCCTCGTATAGAAAATGTCCAAATTACGGCAAAATATTCTGGTATGATACATATATACTTGCTATTTGACGAAGATTGTCACAGATTTGAAATTTTTATTATCTTTCTCTTTTATCCAGAATTTACCTATTTGCTTATGAAAGCATCCATAAATGATTGTCCTTATGTTTGTAGCCAATTCCAGACAGCATTAACAGTATATATATATATATATATATATATATATATATATATATATATATATATATATATATATATATATATATATATATATATACACACATTTGTATATATAATACACATATATACATATATTATATATATTGGAATTCCATCAGCTTAGATAACAAACATGGCAATAATTTCCGTTAATATTAATCTGTGACAAAATTATACAGAAACTGAAGTACCGTTGAGACGATGGCACTTCAAAACAAAATAATTTTATCTTCTTAGGCATGATTGAAATCTGTGTTTTCTACATTTGTATACTGGCCGCTCTCCTTTATCTGTCCCCCTTCCTTTCTCTCTTTCTATTTCTCTTTCTATCTCTGCATCTCCAGCGTATCTGTGTATTTCTGGCAAATCTTCGAGAGCTCCCCAGTCCAAGAATCATATTTCTTGCGTTCTAGATTCAGTGGCCTTTGAAATTTATCCGAATCGTACAATTCTAGATGCTAGAATTCCCAGAGAAAATGTTGGTTTTAGGCGAGCATATATCCGATCTGTAAACAAAGTTTGGAAGGGAATAAATTAAGGGAGCTGAGAAATGGTGCTTCGCTGTGGCAGATTTGCATTGGTTGTTTTCTCTTCCGGGAAATATTGCTGAAAAGAGAAAGGTAGACCTATGTAAAACTTAATTTGCGGAATTTGATAGCAATTCCTATTTTTGGAATTTAAATCACGTCGTACTTTCGTGGTGTGAAATGTTATGACGTTTTGGAAAGGTAGCTTGATCGGTACACAACTAGCGCTGTGAAATCTCATATTATCTAGCAGTTGAATAGTCGGCGTCTGTTTTCAAATGTACAAGGCTCTTTTCTCACAGAAACCACTGGTCTGTTTCTTAAGAAAACGAAGTTTACCTTAATTTGCTCACCATCGCAACACTTCTTGATTGATTGAATTGATTGAATATAGAATTTAGGCCAAATGCCAAGCACTGGGACCTATGAGGTCATTCAGCGCTGAAACGGAAATTGACAGTAAAAGGTCTGAAAGTTGTAACAGGAGGAAAACCTCAAAGCAGTTCCAATATGGAACAACTGTTAGGGAAGGGTGGAAAGTAAGGTGGAAGAAAGAGAAAGTGAAAAGAGGTATAGTAAAAGGAATGAAAGGGGTTGCAACTAGGGGCCGAAGGGACGCTGCAAAGAACCTTAAGTAATGCCTACAGTGCACCGCATGAGGTGCACTGACGGCACTACCATGCACCCTTCGGGGCGCAACACTTCTTGGCTGTGGTCTTGCGTTGCAACCCTCCTCTCTTAGGGATATATGAGAAACTTCATTTGAGGATTATTTTATGATTAAAGTCTACATGATCCTTCCTGTTCGTTTGGGCTGAATGAGGACTTACAGTTCGTTATTCTCGTCGGCATTTCGGCACTCCCGTTGAATAGCAATCCTAACTCCCGCATGGGGGTAGGGCCGTCAGTGCACCTCGCGGGATACACTGTAGGCATTACTAACGGTTCTTTGCAGCGTCCCTTCGGCCCCTAGCTGCAACCCCTTTCATTCCTTTTACTGAACCTCCATTCTTATCTTTATTCTATCTTGCTGTCCACCCTCTCCTAATAGTTATCTCATAATGCAACTGCGAGGTTTTCCTCCTGTTAAACCTTTCAAACCTGCCTACTCCCAGTTTCCTTTCCAGCGCTGAATGACCTCATAGGTAACAGTACTTGGCCTTTGGCCTAAACTCTATATTCCATTCCATTCCAACGATCCTAACAATCAGGCATAAATATTTCTTCTAATTTCGGGGGCTTATATTCGGTGTTTTCCAAAAGTAAAACCGTTTATCTCTCCCACCTTTCTGAATTAACTAGTCTAATGGTCTAAAAAAAAGATTTTACGTTAGCAATATATAATCTCTATAATTTTCCTTCTTTTATTCTTAAAATGAGATATATTCTGTGGGTATTATAGATTGAAACTTCAAAATTGAATTAAGGCCTTCAGATTACGGTTTAATCTCAGATGTGTCGATATTAATTTTCAAAAATTTTTCTACCATATTTTTTATTAGTGTGCCGCGACGAAATTTGAATATTGCGTGACGTTTTATATATCATATAACAGAGAAAGGTTAAAGCAAAAATTTCATTGAGACAAAGAGTAATTGGACGTATCATTTGCCATTTTATTCAACAGTATTACATCTCTGCCTTTTATTAATATTCATATTTAATTTTTAACTTTTCTTTCCTCTTTGATCTTAAACGCAAATTTTTTTCATTAATTTGTGTATGAAAGCAAGAGTAATAGTTTCTTTCATAATTTCTGCTCTCTTTTTCCTCTCTCCCCGGTCTTGTAGCGTTGGGTATTTGGCTCATTGCTCTTAGTTTTGGGAGCTAAAAATGAAAGAACCCTATGAATTCATTGGAGACTGTCTTATAGGTTTTTGTGCAAGGGCGCGTCTGCAGTAGGGGAGATCGGGCCTAGTTGGCTACAGGGGTAAGTTGGCACACTCTAAATAACTTTCATGTTTACCAATAGATGACTTGAATACATATACTGTGTAATTGCCCCGTGGTTCCTCAGTTACCAACAGAATTCCATAGAGATTAGACGTAAGAGCTCGAATTTATGAGATAAAGTCTGATTTTGACGGTATTGAGTAAATTTCGTTATCTTTGTGTTTTTTGCTATAACATCTGTACATTCATGAAAGAATATTTTTCCAGTTCTTGCATAGTTTTCCTTATGGTTTAAAGATTCTATACCATTAAAATGAATAACTCAAGGTTTCTTGGTATGGACTGGTAAGTGTTTTTCTACCAAATGGTACGGGTGTGGAAAGTTTGCTAAAAAAAAAAATGGGGCAGGTTGGCACACGTGCCGACTTGCTCCACGTTATTTGATAAAAATAATAAGTCTATTTATTTATATAATTTACGTTTTGTTCCTAGAATTTTGTAAGGACAATGAGATTAGTGTCGTATCATTTCCTCCACACTGCTCTCACAAGTTGCAGCCCCTGGATGTTAGTGTTTATAGATCTCTGAAGAAATTTGTTAACAGAGCATGGAATTCGTGATTGACTAGTAATCCAGGATCAACTATGACATCTGTGACATTCCTGGTATAGTTTCCAAAGCTTTACCTCTTGCTGTCACTCATTCTAATGTTTTCCGTGGGTTTAGGAATGCTGGAATTTCACCTTTGAATACAGACTATTTCAAGATTCTGATTTTATGGGTGTGTATGTAACAGATCGATCACAGGGAGATGTCCGAAAAGAGACACAAGGGCTTCAGACCAGTCATCAGCGTGATACAGAGTCTTGTAATATGACAGACAACAATGGAATTAAAAAAGTTCTTGATGGAGAAGTCCACGGTAAATTGATCACCATGAAGAGCGGAGTGAATCCACACCATCTTCTTCTGGAGTAACTGGGAAGACAGTGACGTCACCTGCAGAACTGAGGCCATTGTCTAAGGCAGATGCCAGAAAGGGAAAATTCACTTAATAGGAGGAAACGTCGTTCTGCTATTCTAACTGACACACCAGTAAAAAAAAAAAGCGCTTGAACAGAAAGTTAATGAAAAAACACCAAAGACGAAAAGAAGCCTCTTTTCGCAAGCAAAAAAGACACCGATCGCATAGTTTAAGAATTCCTCATGCTGATTCAGAAGAAAGCTCAGTTGAAGACAGCCTATGTTTGGTGTGCATAGAACTATTTTCCAAAAGTAAGGCAGGAGAAGTGTGGATCCAATGCAGAGTGTGTAACATGCGGGATCATGAAGACTGCACTGACGAAGATTTATTTTACACTTGCCACAATTGCAACTCAGATGATGATCTGAAGTGATACTAATGCCTTATATTTTGTATTTTAGAAATTCAGAATATATTTTTGTTATTTGATTTCAATGCAATGTAGTAATTTTCTTTTAATTATCAATGTGTCAACTTACCCCATAATGTGTGCCAACTTACCCCGTATACGGGGTAAATTGGCACAGAAAGTTATTTTTTTCTAAAGCTTACTGTTACCTTATGCTGAGAGCAAACTACAATTTTTTTGCTCTATGATAAAGAGGAATGTAAATTTTTTTCAGTGATATATGAATTTTGTAAATATGTTTGTTTTCGATATATGAATTTTGTAAATATGTTTGTTTTCTATTCCTAATAACTAAAATTGTAAAAAGTGTGCCAACTAGCCCCGGTCTCCCCTACAGTAAAAAAAAAAAAAGCACATTGTCGCATACATATCACAAACAGGTTGGAAACGCTGATATATACTGATTTGCTTTATATTGCTATTCTCATGCGTTTCCCTATGCTTGGAAGCTGAATGTTTCGTTAAACGTGAAAAACATAATTTGTCGTAATAAGAGCGGGCATTAGGTATGTCTCTTGTCATTTTGTTATTTTTGATGGTAGAATTCGGAGTCATATTTTAGACACCCTTCATTTACGAGGGAAATTCTCTTAGGAGGAGGATGAGGAAGGCCTGAGCCCAGGTGCGTTTTGGGAAAACGTTGGCAATGAGAGGGTTGTGTTTGAAGGGAAACAACGGGGAAAATATTTTAGGGTGAAAAGGATATTTGTCGTTTCCACAGCGACGGCATCACTGCCCACGCTGTTTGTTCTAGAGAGGAGGGTTGTGTGGTGTTGCTTCCGTGTACAGTATAGTCATTTTCTTGTTTTTTTCCGTTTTGATCTTCTGGAATAAGAGTTCGTATATATTCGTTGCAAAGTCAATTTTTCTTTATTGTTAGAGAAAGCTAGGTAAGATGGAAGTAGGGTTACATTCTTACATTTTAGTCTTCCAAGCTTTTTTACTCTTAATTTTTAACTCTCTCAAGAAACTGCAGTGGATTGGGGTTGATATTAGATGCCATACGTGCATTGACGCCCAGTACAGTCGATTAACAACTAAGTGCATAAATCACACCTTAGCTCAGAAGGCGCAACAGGTTTGTCGGGCTGAAAACGTTCCTGCTCGTTCGGAAATCGAAACCGGGAACTACCAACGTTTCATTCATACATTTTCTTGGCTTGTGAATGAAGCGAAAAGAAGACAACTCTAGATTTCTTCCCAGTTGAGTTATAGGGAGACTGATCTAGTAATTGTTTTACTTTTTAGTGTAAAGTGAACAACGTCCAAATTGCCGGTAATGAAGACCCGTTGCAATTCGAATACGTCGGAGTTAGATGACCTCGAGAATCATGACCTGACAGCCCATACATGCATATAGCCCCAGCGAAGACAAATTGGCAAATTTTTTTTTTTATGGCGGGTCGCTTTACGATGTCGTCAATTCAGATATTGTCAAGGGTTTGCTTTTAAACTCTGGTGCGTTTCATCTTTCACGGACGAAGACATTATTCATTTTATTCAGCGTTTATTGACTATTGGTCATCCTCCTCGGAAATATCTCCAGATTAAATGCGAAAACGAACTGAGTTTAGCGTAATTTACAGCGCCATTTTTCTTTGCCCCTAATGTATAAAATGCAAATCCGTTTACCTTTGTCAAATATTTCAAATCAAATAAGCCGATTTCCCTCAGCATGAATATTTGTTGCTAGCAAGGTCGCAGTAACCTGGTTTTAACTAGTGTGTGGAAAGACCATTTTTCTGCGCATCAGTGACAGCCAGCGAGTTTGCTAAAAGCAAAGTAGTTTTTTCTTCCCCTCTCTGTTGATGTTGATGATTTACAAAATTGTGGAAAGAGAGCCAAGTTTTTTTTTTTTCTTTGTAAGATGAATAAAAATGTGAAACCACTTGCTGACTAAATTTGCAAATTGCGCTAGTTGAAATATTTATTTTGTTACTTATAAAATAATTTCCTAAGAAAGAGAGCTCTCAGTAATATTGGTACGAATTATATCTACCAAATGGAGGTTATAATAATTAAGTAATTTTTTTATTATAAAGAGTGAACCACTATCTTTCACATAAGTACACGTGTTTCATCTCATAAAAATAAAATAATATTTTTATTAATGGAAAAATATAGTCAACGTAACAAATCTGAACATCCAGTCTGTTTTATTTTTATCGAGTTATTAGTTCCAAAAAAAGTATACTCAAAAGCTTTCGCATTGTCGCGTACCTCAGAATGACGATATAAATACGATTGGTTATATCATTAGTTTCCCAAATAAGCGTGTGGACATACAGTAAATACTGACACAAAAATTGACTGCAAAAGAAAGAAGGAAATACGCAGGTAAAGAATTCAAGAAAATTGAAGAATAGCATTTATCTAAACTCTTCAAGGAGGAACAAACAAACGAGGCACCCCCTTCCCCCCTTGGGCTCCGCTGCATCGCCCACCAATATTCTTTTTATGTGGAACCGTCTTCTTCTATTGCTTTTCATCTTGAGCCTGGCCCTGCCCTTCTCATCGTCCTTCCCTTAAGGACACTTCAGGTCCGGATCCTTCTTCCTCTACCCTGTGTTGGCACCGCCTTTCCTTCAGGCAATTTGGGGCCTTTGTTTGCCTTCACAGTCTGTGTGTGTGTGTGTGTGTGTGTCTCTCTCTCTCTCCAAAACAATCTCGACATCCTCCGCTTGTGTCATATCCGGACGCTAAAAGCAATCAGCCGTCAATGAAGGTGTTTTTCTCGGCGTTTTTGCGTCACCTTTCTTGGTCAATGGGTCGGGGAATACGTCCCTCGGTTACACCTTCAAACTGGCGGAATAACGGTACACTTTAAAGGTTTAAAAGATAGTGAGGGTTTGTTATTTTGATGTACAAAGCAGAAACCTTTTACGCATGCATACATACATTTTTGAAGATCGGTTGTAAATGCAATGTCTCGTTCACTAATAATTCAATGTCATATACATACAAGATGGTATTTTCATCTCCCCCACAACGAAGTCATTTCAGATAAATTTGTGAAAAATATAGCAAGGCTTTATGTATGTGTGTAATATATATATATATATATATATATATATATATATATATGTGTGTGTGTGTGTGTGTGTGTGTGTGTGTGTGTGTGTGTGTGTACACACACATAAAGTCTTGCTATATTTTTCATGAATGTATGTATGTACGTACGTACATTACACACACATACACACACATGAAGCCGTGCTATATTTTTCACAAATTTATCTGAAATGACTTTGTTGTGAGGGAGATGAAAATACCATCTTGTATAAAGATGATATTGAATTATCAGTGAACGAGACATTGCATTTGCAACCGATCTCCAGAAATGTTATCCATTTCATTTCCCATCGACGCCTATATCTGTAAACTTCAAATCCTGTTAATATGTTCCTCGGAATTTATCTCCTTCCCGCCGCCGTTTCTTATGGTCTTATAAACTTCCTCGTTTCGTTTCCAATCCTTTCCGTTACTTTCTTTATGGTGGCTCCTAAACCTTTTTGCCTTTCCCATTTCTCGAAGTAAATTGAAAACTCTGCATCAGGATACTGCACTGAGATTGAAATTTCTTATGCATCTCCGAGTGTATTGCCTTTAACATTGCAGATGATAGGCTGAGAGAGAGAGAGAGAGAGAGAGAGAGAGAGAGAGAGAGAGAGAGAGAGAGAGAGAGAGAGAGAGAAATGTGCCAGACAGAAATACAATCTCCAGACCTGGTATCTAGATAACCCTTCCACATGCATTGTAAGAACCTTTCATAAATTCTTTTACGACTGCTCAAAACTCCTGAAAACCTTGTCTGGGATGCATCCCTCTCTGCCGAGATGTTCTCTGGAACGCGTTTTATGGGAAGAATTACTGGACTCGACGCACACGAGTCGGCTATATCGCAGACTCTGCCTTCTGATTGCACACGGAAAACACTTTGCAAAGAAATCGACCTAAATGAGCTGAAGTTAAGATTAGTTTGCAACTCGAATTGATATCTTCATTGGGGGATTTGCAGTAAGATTCAGTCCTCTCATTTCGGTACCGTGCACTGCAACTTGCTAGTCTCCCAGCAGTTTTTCCTTAATTTTATCTAACCTTGATCACGTGGGTGACTCATTTATATGGAAGATTCCAAACAGACATTACAATCATTAATAAGATTCCACGAGACATTAAAATTTTTAGTAATTTTCCACGAGATATTAAAATCATATATAATTCTACACAGAACTAAGGAAGTGACATGTAAAAAAATAAAAAAAAATGCCTAGGATATTAATATAACATTGCTTCTAAACTGACACCCATTAACCACCTAGTTCGCATATTGTAGTTATGTACTCGTAAATGAAGAGAAAAGAGTATTTAGTGTTTTTGTAATCGTTTTGGAAATGGCTGATAGATGTCGAATATTTCAAAGAGCTCGGCTATACGCTGTCCCTGTGCAATCGCAGGCTCGAATTTCGAATTAACTGTGCTTCGTGAAAATGCTCTATTTTTGAATCATTCATGATGCAGTCCCTCTCAATAACTTTCGAAAATCCTAGTAGTGAATATTCCAGTACTCTAGACATGATTTGGTCATTATGAATTAACATGTTCCAGTTTGCTGTAAGATATTGTAAGTTAAAACAGCTTACTTGATTTATGGTTTTGTAAATATGAAGAGTGACCCATCTTTGGAAATGCACTTACCGCTAGAAACGTTCTTAAGAAAGAAAGAACGGAAGTGAGATTTGAATATTAAGTTTCTGTTAAATAAATGATGATATGTGTACAAGTTCCCGTGTTGAAGTAATTTTCAACTAATGTTTTTTCCATTTTTCGTACATGAGATATTGACCTCACAACTGCAGGTTTCAGCACACATGCGCTCAGATATAAAACACTAAACTACCTCCTCTGCCCAGAATGATCTCAAACGTAAAAAAAAAGAAAAGAAAACGCGACTGGAGGAAACATGACATCAAGGCGGTTTTCATTACAGTCTCAATTTTTGCCTCAACCCACCCACCCCCGTGCCTCTCACTCTCTTACCACTCTCCTCCCACCCCCCTCCCATCACCCATCATCCTCATCCACTTCACCCAACCCTTGATTGCATTAGAGGTGACAGCAGGATCTCAAACTTCTTGCAATGTGATTTTCGACCAAAGACCTTTTCCCTTCAGAGGAAAAAAAATGGTATTGTCTTCAAAGGAAAGACGAAATTAGAGGCGATGGAATTTTTTCTCCTTTCTGCTTTTTTTTTTGTTTCTTTGCTTTACGAAAAAATATTGCTTATCAAAGTTGCCTGTTTCTCTTTTCCTTTGGCTCTTCCTTTATTTCTTTTGTTGTTGCCTTGCTGCGTTTCTCAAGTGCAGATAGGTACTTACACAATATACACACGTGTATATAATACACACACATAATTATTTTATATATATATATATATATATATATATATATATATATATATATATATATATATATATATATATATATAAAATATGTATGTGTAACAAACCACAATATCCGACGGAAAAAAGTATAGATTTAAGAATACAAATGATAAGGTAAACGGAAAACAGAAGAATTAATTTAAGCAAACAACAAATATGTTATGCATATTCTTTTAAAATGTTGTCGCGTAAATTTCACATCATTGTGCTAATGATGAGAGAGAGAGTTAGGCAGGTATTTGTTGTTAACCAAAAATCAGCACATTTTTCTAACGGTGAAGGGTGAAATCCTGTTTGACTTTGCATATACTTTTACAGCCTGGAAACACAAACACGAACTCTGAACTCATGAAGGTTCAAGTTAGAAAAGTAGAGATTATGAATCGCGTCCTTGTGCATATATAGTGGCCTTGGAGTCACAATAACATCTTTGAAAAAATATAAAAGTCCAAGGTTAGAGACTGCCTCAATTTGGGTGATGCACAGACTGAGACTGACTCGATGGTTTGAAAATTTCAAAATGAAAAATAAAATGATTTGTAGTTTTATTTATACCTGAATTTCCAGAACTAACAGTTGTTTCTTCTGATACTTTAAGATATCTGCCTGATCACGGCAGACAGTGAAAATAAAAATTATACATTTGAGGAAAATAATAATCGCCAAAGTAATACCTTCAAATCAAAATAATATTAAAATCACAAGCATTTATACCTTGCAACAGATCGAGAGTCATGAGGAAATAGTGCATATTTTCTATTTTGTAATTCTTAATTTTTGTCAAACCATGTATCACCATAACAACGTGGCAGCTTAGTACCTCCAGAATAATTTCAAAAGGCTAACATGTTCAGGTGTTAAATTAACTATCCCTTGTCTATTCTAGCATTTTACCGTTTTTTGGCGGGGGTGGGGGGGCGGCTGGCGTGGCGCCATTAATTTCTATGAAATAAGAATTATACGTTTACTGTTCGTAAGCCAGTTCACTGCATCCTATGTCATAAGGAAACTTTTCAAAATAAAAATGGAACACTTTGGATTATTATTTATTATTATTATTATTATTATTATTATTATTATTATTATTATTATTATTATTATTATGTCGCAGCTTTAAATGACAGGTAACAGAAGAAATACCGTCTCCTACAAATGAGTTCTTCTTACGCTATTCGTGATATTTTCTTATTTACTTTTATTTTTGTATGATCTAAACTCTAAAGGCATCTACCTGCGGAAACAGTAAACAGTGACTCAGGTGGATATAGAGCTGATAGCTATATCAGCTCTATATCTATCTGAGTCACCAGAAGTAAGCAATCCTTAAGCCTGGAAGACGTATATTACTGTTCCCTTTTGTACGCGAGCCTGTCTAAGGCCGGATAAATGTCGGCCATTTTTTTCTTGTAAAAACATCTAGTTTATCAACATTTTCTCCTTCCGCTGTGTGAGAGAATAATCGTTATCATAAAATGAATGTCCTGTTTCCGTTGGGTTTTTATTCTAGCGTAAAATATGCTGAGTAATAGTCTCTTTCGAATAAGCTGATATATATATGTATATATATATATATATATATATATATATATATATATATATATATATATACACATACATACATACAGATATATATACTGTATATATATACATACATATATATATATATATATATATATATATATATATATATATATATATATATATATATATATATATATATAATGCACACAATACACACACATATATATGTATGTATGTGTATATATATATATATATATATATATATATATATATATATATATATATATATGAAATTTTTTATCACACCGTGATTTATATACAATCATGAAGCTACAAATGTCGCTTAATATCGAAATTCACGCTACCTCGGTATATCTCCGTTGGAGAATTGTCGCCGAAGGGGAATTTATATAAGTGATAAATGAATTGGAATCGTGGGGACATCAATGGCTCAATGGTTTACGTCAACTGGAGTCGCTGAATAGGCTTTCGTCGCGGGTTCGTGTCCCCACGATTCCAATTCATTTATCACTTATATAAATTCCCCTTCGGCGACAATTCTCAACGGAGATATACTGAGGTAGCGTGAATTTCGATATTAAGCGACATTTGTAGTTTCATGATTATATATATATATATATATATATGTGTGTGTGTGTGTGTGTGTGTACGTGTGTGCATTATATATATTATATATAACATATATATATATATATATATATATATATATATATATATATATATATATATATATATATATATATATATATATATATATTTATTCCTTCGTATTGAACATAATATTAGAAAAGCTCATAGAACAGAAATAATAAGGCCGGAGGAAAACACGATCAGTAGAGAGGAGAATGCAACAGAAAAAAAAGAAGAAAAACGAAACGAAACCTCGTAGCAGATGGAAATAAAAAAGAATTGGTAGCATATGCAGCCAGACGAGTTGCAGATGCTGCTGCCTGCCGAATTCTTTCCCTGCTCTTTTATCTTGCGTCTCTGGAAGGTATTTTAACTGCGATGGGGTGCATGGCTAGATTCGGTGTTTTGTTTTTCAAGCTGACAGTGTCTAAGGACTTCTGAGGCATCATGAAAAAATCTGAGTTTTGTTCTTATATTCGTGATTTTCTCTCGTTTCTCTTACCTTCCTTTTTCACCATGGTGATAAAATAAGATAATACAATAATACATTAAAATGTACAAGTTGCATTATTATGGAAAATTAGTTTGAAATCCTCCTAAACACTGGATCATCGCCAGTCTCAAATTCAAGGCACGTCAGAGCGCTTTGATTTTTTTTTATTCCATTCGTTGTTTTAATTTAATATTAAATTATGTTGCTTAGTATCAAACTTATTCTTTGCCGTCATGTTACGAAATCAGAAGAAATCCTCCACATTTTGACGATAAATTTCAAATCTTTAAAAAAACACTTCTAACACGCATTGTCATGTGACTTGTGAAAAAGCCTTAGTATGAGATGTTTCAGTGCCGGGCAAAATTGTAATATGTTCGTGTTTACATTCCTTTATGTCTGTTACTGAGCATCGGACGAATTTTCACGCTGCTTGTATAAACAAAGACGTTTACTCGAAAAGTAAGAAAATAAATGAAAATGAATGTAATTCTTAGAACTGTAAGTGTATGCCTTTTATGCTCGGGTTCAAAAATTTTATTGTATCATGTCCCAAAGTCAACATGGTTATTTTTCATATTTGCTTTTAATATATTATTTTGGCTTGCAATGTATGGGAATTGGGCTAGATATCTACGAGTATCTCATGTCTTATCGTGGAGGATCGCATAAATTTTGAGGATTCTAAGGAAACATTCAGTTTATATTTTTGTGTGTTGTTCGTCACTTTCCCTTCGTGATCATCATAGCATATGTTTTTGTTTCTACTAATCTGCTGGGAGATTTATTCCGTTAACTAAATAAGAATTCATTCACGCATTCGGCTAATATTTGTAACCTCTCGTCTTGAGGTTAGCCTTACTAGGTGTCTGACATTTATTTTTAGAAACCATCAAATGTTGCACGAATTGTAGTCTCCCAAAAGACGTCGTGTTTCATCAGTGAATATGCTGATGTGCTGTTATTCCATCCTCCTTTCCAGTTCACTATCACACACACATATACATATATATATATATATATATATATATATATATATATATATATATATATATATAGAGAGAGAGAGAGAGAGAGAGAGAGAGAGAGAGAGAGAGAGAGAGAGAGAGAGAGAGAGAGAGAAGCTGTGTGGGTGAGACTGGTCAGGTTGTCTAGACGATCTAAATTAAAGTGGACTTTCTGTAAGTAAAAAGCGAGAGAAACTTCAGATGTTCAAGCGAAGGTGCAATGCATTACTACCCTAATACTATTCTCCTTGCATTTTAATACATTTTTATCTGTTCATTAATTTATTAATTTTTTTTCTTTTTTGGCAAGTGAGATCTCTTCTTTCTGTATTTTCCTTTATTTCCTCTTGCTTCTTAATGGACACCATATTCTTTGGAAGCTTGAATATCAAGTCAGTGGCCCTGTGGGCTTGTTCTATATGAATAGGTTTCATCTACTGAATAATAATAATAATATTAATAATGATAATTCCAACAGAACGCAATATAGAAAAGAAATCACACATTTAATGTGCAAAAATGTTTACACACTTATCCTTAATAGAAAAAACTTGCGTTAAAAACATAAATAATTACTGTAGTTGCAACATCTCATTTTCCGTTCATTAAGCAGAAAATTTTACCATTTAAAAGTAAAGAAATGATACCTATATTTGTACGGGCAAAAAAAAAAAAAAATCACGAAAGGAGTTTCAACAAGTTGGGTGGAAACGGAAGCATTGTACCTTCACCTGAATGATATTTGCAAA